>NC_138758.1:30534725-30704097 GCF_965113315.1 Podarcis vaucheri
CTGCCTTCAGATGTCTTTTAAAGATAAGATAGCTGTTTATTTCCTTCACATATGAAGGGAGGGTGCTCCACAGGGTGGGCGACACTACCGAGAAGGCCCTCTGTCTGGTTCCCTGTAACCTCACTTCTCGCAATGAGGGAACCACCAGAAAGCCCTCAGCACTGGACCTGGCCGGGCAGAACAATGGGGGCTCCTTCAGGTGTACAGGACCGAGGCCGTTTAGGGCTTTAAAGGTCAGCACCAACACTTTGAATTGTGCTCGGAAACGTACTGGGAGCCAGTGCAGATCTCTCAGGACCCATGTTATGTCCCAGCAGCCACTCCCAGTCACCAGTCTAGCTGCTGCATTCTGGATTAATTGCAGTTTCCGGGTCACCTTCAAAGGTAGCCCCACATAGAGCGCATTGCAGTAGTCCAGTCGGGAGATAACTAGAGCATGCACCACTCGGGCGAGACAGTCCGAGGGCAGGTAGGGTCTTAGCCTGCAGGTGGGGTCTTAGCCTGGGGGAGGTGAGTATGGCCTCTCCATACAGGATTGCAGGCCAAAGGGAGATGACTGGCAGGCCAAGTTTGACTAGAGGATCCCCATCTGTGGTTTAGATTGGCCAAAACCTTCCTGTAGGTAGGTGTACATTGTTTTATGTTGCATATTGTACAGCACCATGTTTTTAAGGTGTTAATTATTAGCAGTATATGCACAGGTGATATGCAGATATCCAGACAACTGCATGGTATTCTCAGGAAGCATGATGTGTTTGAGTCATATGTTTGCATCATTTACTGAAATACAGTTAAAACTCCTCTAACATTTTGAAACAGATTTGTGGGAGGTATCTGCTTTCTTGCGCTCTGAATGTGTTTTTCCCTAGCTTTCAAAACTGTCTGCAACATTTGTACACTACAATAAATCTCTCCCCCCCTTTTTTTTTTTAGAATTTAGGATTTAATGCTGTGCTTGTGAAGAAAGATAGATCTGCTAGTCACTTAGATCACAAACAGGAGATAAGGCAGTGAGTATTCTTTTATTCGTGCTCCAATCCCATTCAAGATGTTTGATTCCTTCTGTGAGAATCCAGAATGCAGTTCTGTTATAAAGCAGGGGTGGGGAATCTTTTTCTTCCAAAGAGTTCTATTTCCTCAGAAGCATTTCAATGGGCTGCATGTTCCTATCAGTCCATGATTCATGAATATTCTCTTTCATTCACTCTGGCTGTGTACACACTGTACCTTTAAAGCACATTTCCCCCTTAATGAATTCAGGGCCCTGTATTTAGTTAAAGGAATTGTAATTCTGTGAGGATTAAACTACAACGCCCAAAAGTCTTTGAACGGTGGAAATGCACTTCGCATGTTCTTTAAAGCCAATAAAGTACACACAGCCTAATTGCAATTTGCATTGAGCAAAGAGATTCCCTTTGGTTCTTCTTTTCCCAGTGGACTGCCAGCATGAGGGCCAGTCTGGATCAGGATCCTGGGCTAGAGGTCTTTAAACCATAGGCTCCTGCTGCACCTGCAACTTACATTGATGGGCTGGGGGAGACCTTCCATTAAAGTGAATCATACACCCTACTAAATGCTTCCTGTCATGCTCAAGGTGCTAGATGCATGATTTTTTCTCCATAGTGAAACACTTTCCTTTCAATGTTGTTATGATTTCTTCACTATTATCTTGTTCTCTTATTTATTAAGATGGAAACGATCCTTCCTTGTAAGCCTAATTTTCTGCATTCCTGTAATGGGACTGATGATTTACATGATGGTTATAGACAGCCAGATGTCATCCATGCACAAGGTTGCAAACATGACCAAAGAAGAAATGGAAGCATATCATTCATCAATGTTCTTAGAGCGCCAGATCCTTCCCGGCTTGTCTGTTATGAATTTGCTCTCCTTTCTGTTGTGTGTCCCTGTGCAGGCAAGTAGAAATAAATCAAATGCTAGTGTGATAGTATTTAAATTTCATGCCAAGATTCCTTTGAATGAACCATATGGAATAAAGCAGGTGGACAAACTTGCTGCCAACCCTTGGCTTAATTTCTTGAGCATGCATGGGGGTGGGAAATGGCACAGAGATAAGGGAAGAAAAGGGGATGCCCTGCCCGTTTTAGATCCAGCCCCCATCATATTATCCCTTGGGGTATGCTGCTCCCACAAGATGCAGTGATGGCCACCGAGCTGCCGTATTTTTCGCTCTATAAGACGCACCTGACCATAAGACGCACCTAGGTTTTAGAGGAGGAAAACAAGAAAAAAATATTCTGAATCAAATGTTGTACTAACCTATTTAATAAACCTAGGGGTGAGGGGCATTGTAGTTCAATAGCATCTGGGGACCCACAGGTTGAGAAAGGCTGAATTACGGTATGTGAGGTGGGGCTTACCTGGCCTCCCCCCCATATATTATTCAAGTTGGAAGAGGGAGGGAGGGAGGGAAGGAAGGGAGGGAGAGGGAGAGCTCACATTTGTGCGTGCCTGTGGCAGGCAACTGCCTTGCCTCGCCTCAGAGGCAACGCTGGAACCGGAGCAAAAAGAGGAGGAGAAGACGCCAGGACAGGAGCTCTGTAACGGCTCTCCGATCAGCTGGGAGCAAGGGTGGAAGGGGCTGCCGTCTGTCCCTCCTCCTGCCTCGCTGTAAAGCGGCTCTCCCTTTGCTTGCTTTAAAGCTAGCCATGGAGGAGGGAAGGAAGGGGAGCCATGGCTCCTGTCCATCCCTCCTCCGCGGCATTCGCTTCATAAGACGCACAGACATTTCCCCATACGTTTTTGGAGGAAAAAAGTGTCTTATGGAGTGAAAAATACGGTAGATGCTTTTAGAAGAGGGTTAGAGAAATTCATGGATGAGAGGGCTATTGATGGTTACTAACCAGAAAGACTTTGCTCTTCCTTCCACATTTGGAGGCAGCAGTGCTTCTGGACACCAGTTGCTGGAAGCTACATGAGGGAAGAGGGCCCTTTTGCTCAGTTTCCGCATGCTGGTTTCCCTCAAGCATCTGGTTGGTCACTGAGAATAGGATGCTGGACTAGATAGACCATTGGCCTGACCCAGCAGGATCTTCTTGTGTTCTTATTAGCTGAAAGCACATTAGGCCCTGTAGTCTAAGTTACTTTTACTGTATTGCTACCCCTCTAGACAAAAATCTGAAATATTAATGCTTGTTCCTTTTAAGTTTTATTAGGATGGAACAAAATGCAAGAATAAGCTCCACACTTCAACAATGCCTCTCTATTATAGCTGAGCGTCCATCAGATTTTTCTAGGCAGTCTGCTGCCTGTTTGCTTAGCCACCCTACCAGGGAGAATTAATTGAACCCAGGAGGAGAATGACAGTTCACAGATCTCCAGTCCTTATATAGTTATCAATAGTGTGTTTATGTGCAAAATGTAATTGTGAATTTTGCTGTGCTTGCAGTTATTTGGTGGCTGGTATTTCTACATCCAAGCTTACAAAGCACTGAAGCATAAGACTGCCAATATGGATGTGCTGATTGTTTTGGCAACCACCATTGCGTTTGCCTACTCCTTTGTTATTCTTTTGGTTGCAATGGTTGAGAGGGCAAAAGTCAACCCTGTGACTTTCTTTGACACACCACCCATGCTCTTTGTATTCATTGCATTGGGGCGATGGCTGGAACACGTGGCCAAGGTAAATATAAAAATATAAATGCTCATATATTTAGGGGGGCATTTATTAAAGCACTTTCAGACTTGGCGCTGCTAGTTTTGTAAGATTATCTTAAAAGTTTAGTGCTCAGTTATTTGTCAATTACATGATGCTTGTAGTCAAAATAAAAAAAATTCCTTCCAGTAGCACCTTAAAGACCAACTAAGTTAGTTCTTGTTATGAGCTTTCGTGTGCATGCACACTTCTTCAGATACACTGAAACAGAAGTTGCCAGATCCTTCTATATAGTGAGAAGGTGGGGAGGGGTATTACTCAGAAGGGTGGTGGGAATGGGAGATTGGCAGATAGCTGAGATGAGTCTGTTGACGACTCTTAACGACTGCAATAGGTCTTACAGGAAAAGGCAAGGGGTGAGAAGGTGAAAAATGGCTTAGTCATGTATAATGAGATAAAAATACAATGTCTCTGTTCAGACCAGGTCTCTCCATGGTTTTAAGTTTGGTAATGAGTTACAATTCAGCAGCTTCTCTTTCCAGTCTATTTCTGAAATTCCTTTGTAGTAAAACAGCTTGTAGGAATCCAAGAGAGAATACAGGTATGCCATTCTGTATGTGGCAGAATTGTGTTAAGTATACATTTACTGTTTTCAAGACAAATACTTTGGAATGCATGCTTCCCCCACACTTAAGTCCATCTTCATCCCAAGGAGAATAACAGAAGACTGCTTTGTGTAAACTTACTTAGAACTTATTTATTTGCTAGAAATATGGCTTGTGCTGCATACGACTTCGTTGCTTGCAGTGATCTTTTAGGTGGTACTTTGAATTTAACATATGTGGCTCTATGCTTTTATAGGGTAAAACATCAGAAGCCCTTGCAAAACTGATTTCACTACAAGCAACAGAAGCAACTATTGTTACTTTAGGCCCAGACAACATCCTCTTGAGGTATTTTGCTTTACTGTAGTTTTTTAATAATTTGTTTTGAAAGGCAGCCTGAATACATTTCAGTATGTTGTGTTCATTGATTTCCCCCCTGTGCTCTTTATTTTTGTATGGCCCCATCAATATATATGGCATTTTGTAGAGAAATAGAAGCAGAAGATAATCCTTCACCCTAAATAACTTGTGGTCTAAATTGTTGGTATTTGGGGGAGAGAAAGATGTGGCAAGGCTTATGGTCAAACCATGAATATGCACAGATTCAGCTGCAGATGCTAAGACTTTGTTTCAATTGTGGATAAATAAGGACTAAGGAATTTTGTGTGTCCTCTTAGTGAAGAGCAAGTTGATGTTGAGCTGGTTCAGCGGGGTGACATTGTCAAAGTGATTCCAGGAGGCAAATTTCCAGTGGACGGCCGTGTTATTGAGGGACATTCTATGGTGGACGAATCACTCATCACAGGCAAGCAGTGTTATATTTATTTCAGCGGCTGCTTGAAACTAACTAATGGTGTGGGTAGGAAGGGAAAGAGACAAAGTGAAAATTAAGACTAGGGGATGAGAGGGGGAAATGCAAAGAATTGTGTCTCTTAATGTTTTGCTGGCAAATCAATTTATGCAGGTGAAGCTATGCCTGTGACTAAAAAACCTGGCAGTACAGTCATTGCAGGCTCTATTAACCAGAATGGATCACTGCTGATCTCTGCAACCCATGTTGGATGTGACACTACTCTCTCCCAGATCGTCAAACTTGTGGAAGAAGCACAAACATCCAAGGTACTTTCAATAAGCAATAGTAGGAAGGAAGTTAAGTTTTTCAGCCTGTTTCTTCAGCTTTGATTCAGTATAGCAAATTTATGAATCAAATTTGACATCATTACATGCTTACTTAGTGTACCAAATTGGTCTTCAGCAGAGAGGCAACTTAAAATTCCCATCCTTATAGGCCTCACATTCTCTGATCACGGCAGTTGGTAAGCAGACTGTAAAGCAAATCATTTTGTGTAATTTGGAAGCTTTTCAACCAAAGCATTGCAAAAAAGATATATTGTTAGGACTGCAGAAAAAGAGACAAGTGCAAAGGTGCCAGTGATGGGAAACTGCCTGCTACTTAGGCAAATGTGTAGACCAGGGGTGGCCATCTTTCAAAAGACTGCAACCTACTCACACAATTAAAAATTGGCAGTGAACTACCCCTTTTTTGGGGGGTTCAGGTCAAAGGGGGGGGGGAGATCGCTAATGAAACAGTCAGCCTCGCAGCAAGAGCTCCTTCTTCCATTCTAGCAATCTAGAGGGCGGAGCTGGATGGAGGAGCCAGAGATCAACTGCAATCTACCAAAACCTCCCGGGGATCAACCAGTAGATCAACCTTTTGGACATCCCTGGTATAGACAATCTCTGAGACAACCTCAAGCCTCAGAGAAGATGGCTAGAATTTATTTTCTTTTTCTCTCCCTGTGCTTTAGGCTCCAATTCAGCAGTTTGCAGACAAACTTAGTGGCTACTTCGTTCCATTTATTGTTGGTGTTTCTGTGCTTACACTTTTTGCCTGGATAGTGATCGGATTTGTCGATTTTGAAATTGTGGAAACCTATTTTCTTGTAAGTCTGGTATTCTTCTTTGGGAAGATTTATTTCACTTCCAGGTTTCAACCCTTTAATGTTGTTGACAACTCCCTACATTGTCTTTTGAAGTAATGCAGGGCTGGAGAATCTTATTGGCTCAGCAGACCAGATCCTTATAACGATCTGCCTTGCAGGGCCATCCAGCTGTCAGTCAGGAGACTGTCAGTCACAAATGATGCCAGGGGATTCAGTGCTTTGAAGCCAGGACACCAAAGCCCAGCCAAAATGAGCATGTTGGGTGAGGTAGAAAGAGTTTCTTGTAGGGAGCTCTCGTGCACCTGAATCAAGCTGGATTGATCTCCCTTCATGTTGGCCAATGGAGAGAGAGGTCACTTCTGCTTATCGCTGAAGTGCATGGGGTTGCCTCAAAGAGGAGTCCTGGGAAAGAGGAACACTTCTCTCTCCCAGTGCTGCTTTTGGAAGCATGTCCAGTGAAAACAAGCAGCCCCCTTTCCCTTCAAGCATGGAAGTAGGGTGGGAACATTTGCGGTTATTCTTGATGTGCTTATCAATTGACCAATCTGTTTACATGCAGTTTTTAATGAGGGCATGATCGGGAATTACTAGCCTTAAAAAAGGGTAATGGATGTAATTACATGATCTATATGAGCACTGAGGGGCAAATGTAGGTTTGCAGAGGCAATTACAACTTTTTAGAATTTTAAACCTTGAAATTTTATTTAATTGTACTTATAGTCTACCTCTTCCCAAGCACTCCAGGTGGCTCAATATACAATTTCAACAAATGCTTCTTGTGTAGCTTTTGGAAGTACGCCCAGATTCATGCTTAGTTAAGTGTCAAGTGAAACACAGAAGCAAATTCCCAAGTTGAGGTCCAGCCACCGAAAGTGCCCAGCCTTGAAACCTGGAAATATAGGTGAAACTCGAAAAATTAGAATATCATGGAAAAGTTCATTTATTTCAGTAATTCAACTTAAAAGGTGAAACTAATATATGAGATAGACTCATGACACGCAAAGCGAGATATGTCAAGCCTTTATTTGTTATAATTGTGATGATTATGGCGTACAGCTGATGAAAACCCCAAATTAACAATCTCAGAAAATTAGAATATTAAATGAAATCAGCAAAACAAGGATTGCAAATAGAGTAATATTGGACCTCTGAGAAGTAGAAGCGTGCATATGTACTCAGTACTTGGTTTGGGCCCCTTTTGCATCAATTACTGCCTCAATGCAGCGTGGCATGGATGCTATCAGTCTGTGGCACTGCTGAGGTGTTATGGAAGACCAGGATGCTTCAATAGCAGCCTTCAGCTCTTCTGCACTGCTCGGTCTCACGTCTCTCATCTTTCTCTTGGCAATGCCCCATAGATTCTCTATGCGGTCAGGTCAGGCGAGTTTGCTAGCCAATCAAGCACAGTAATCCCATGGGCATTGAACCAGGTTTTGGTACTTTTGACAGTGTGGGCAGGTGCCAAGTCCTGCTGGAAAATGAAGTCAGCATCCCCATAAAGCTCATCTGCGGAAGGAAGCATGAAGTGCTCCAAAATCTTTTTGTAGGTCAGCACCACACTTCGAATTAAGCCCTAAATAAATTTGTGAGCCAGTTAGTGAGTGGTCAAAGCTGCCTTAGAATAAGCTGTATTTTTCTTGTGAACAACCCTTGTTCATACCTAAGCAACTAACTGTTTGTTTGTCAATAGGGGTACAATAAGAGCATTTCCAAAGACGAAGTGATAATCCGCTTTGCTTTCCAAGCCTCCATTACAGTGCTTTGTATTGCTTGCCCTTGTTCTTTGGGACTAGCAACCCCAACAGCTGTGATGGTGGGTACTGGTGTAGGAGCACAAAATGGCATCTTGATCAAAGGTGGAGAACCTCTAGAGATGGCTCACAAGGTAAGAAATCAGACTTTCCTTTACAGTTTGGCCACAAACTGTCATGTTTCTAAAAAGGCTAACTTCATTCATGGTTTGCTGTTGTTTTATTGATTCAGAAATTACTTATTGTAACTGTTGAGTGGATTTCTGTTTAATTTTGAAATGCTGATATTTAATATTATTCTATATTGTTTTGATGAATGTTGAATGTTATTTTATTTGCATATTGTATATTGTACTATGCATATTGTCTTATTTATATGATGTTAGCCACTCTGAGCCTGGCTTTGGCTGGGGAGAGCGGGATACAAATAAAATGTATTTATTTATTTATTTATTTATTCATTTATTTATCCTTCCCCAAAGCTTGTATGACTTTAGTCTGCAAAAAAAAGGGGGGGGACAGAAAGCACTTGGTTTCTAATGTGTTTGCGTTCTTTTTGCAGGTTAAGGTTGTGGTATTTGATAAGACAGGGACCATCACCCATGGAACTCCAGTGGTGATGCAGGTGAAGATCCTAGTGGAGAGTAACCGGATGCCACGCAATAAGATTTTGGCACTAGTGGGAACCGCTGAGAGCAACAGTGAGCACCCCCTGGGAGCAGCTATTACCAAATACTGCAAACAGGTAGAGGAGCACATACAGAGATTTCTTGATTCACCCTCTTAACTATCTGCCAAGTACCAACTTAATTGTGGGGGACATAACAGCCATGTCTGTTTTTTTTTTTTTTAATCATATTTATTAGAGTTTCCAATAATATAGAATATAACAGAAAAGAAAAGATAGAAAATATTTAAAGCCTTACTTTTGTTACCTTCTTTCTAGGACTCCCTCCTCCCCCTCCCGACTGTATTCCCCTTTCATTAATTTGGTTCCACAAGCTCTCACTCCCAGTTAAAAAACTTAATATGTTTAACCCATTAACCAATTTAAATTCTACAATCTTACCATCATCCCTCATCGTTAACAGAAAAAAAAAGATTTTTCCCCAAGATCCACCCCAATTTCCTTCCACGAATTCCCTTTTTTAAACATGTCAAATCAAAATACCATAATATACAAAAGTTCTATAAAGAAATAGAAGATAAAAAAATATATAAAAAGGTTCAAAAAGATGGTTGCATAGCCTTTGGATTCCAAAACTCCCTCCTCCCTTCCCCGGTTTGGATTCCCCATGTCCATCAGTCTATATGTTGTCAGCCTGGAGGTCTCAAGTCCATGGCCAAATTTTTTCCCATTCCATCTTGCCGGTTTTCTTTTAACTTATTTATTTTAATGATGTTTAACTTCAGAAATCCAGTCTAATAGAGGCCTTTAATTTCCTTGGTCTTTGCTGCTCCTCCCATTGTTCTCACCGTGTCGTAGTTAGTCCTTTGTTCTTTTTATTCCTTACTTTCTCAGGTTTCTTGTCTTGTTCAGCTGCTAAAACGTTCTTATTCCGAGATCTGGTATCTCTACAGAGGTTTGTTGTTCAGGAACAAAAACTTAAGTCCAGTCCCTTCCTTTCTTCAATAGAAAATTCTATTGTCTCCTTTTAATGTAAACACCTCTGTAGACAAAATACTGTTTCAGTTTTGCAGCTTTCCCAGAAGATAAGTCCTGTGCGAATCCCAGAGTGATTTTCCACGTACGACCACTTGTAATGTCCCAAAACCCCTCTAGGGGGATTATAGTAACTTTGTATCCTCTAATCCAAAAGTCAAATTGTTGTTCCTTATTTTCCGACAGTTTATATCCATATTGTGTCAAATTGTAACAGAATTAACCAGCAAAGTCCTTGTAACAAAGTCCTCTTTATATTCTCCAGCTTTGACAGCTGCTTTGACAGCTGTCAAAGTCTCCGTCTCTCTTCGCCAGGCTCTACGAATCGCCCCGGTTCCCAGGGGGGGTTGCATTTTCCCTCTCACCCTCCACTCTTCTCCTCCAGCACAATTCCCATCGTGGAATTAATGATTTTTATCAGCAATAAACTTCTCTTTCGATCTTGGTTGCCCAGTCCTTGTTTTAGAATGTTTACAATCGGGGGGAGACTGACTTCCTTTTTAGATCACCCCCGCTCGTGCCGAATCCGAAAAAATTTCTTTTTTTCTCCTTTTGTACCCGGTTTCCCAATTACTCACGGGTTGTTGTTAATAGTCCGAATTTCCAATGGAAGAAGTCAGTGCTCTCCGTCGAATGGCATGCGGCTGTGCTCGGCAGGGGAAGCAATGGACTCAAGGCACCACGCCACTCCCCGGCACCCGTTCCGTAGCCTTTAAAAAGGCTCCTTCACGAGTCGGGAGGGCGCTAGTGGTGCCAGCCGAGTCCCCATGTCCACGGGCTCCGTGCCCGTGGTTTTTAAGGGTCCCCGCGTTGCCGGTGTGGTAGGACCCAGCCCCTGCCGAGCAGACTCCCTCCGGAGCTCGGAGGGAGTCCGCCATTCGGCGATGGCGCCAACCCGGAAGTCATAACAGCCATGTCTGAACTTTCCTGCCATGCAGTGAAATAACCACATTTGCTACATATTCACACCTTATCTGGAAATGTTGTGGCATGGTAAGGCTGTCTTTGTCATCAGATTTCTCTCTGGAGTGAGAGTTCATGAGTATAGGATTTTGAGCTCATAGCATGCTGTGAAGTAAAGGAACAGCTGCAATATTCTGACCAGCAGAGGGATGTGCGCCTACAGTCTCTCTCAGCATGTCATACTGGGATGGGGCCACCCAGGTTCAAATATCCACTAACACATGAAGCTCACTTGGTTACCTTGACCCAATTGCTCTGTTTTAGCTTTATCTGCCTCATAGGATGGTTATCAGGATGTCATCAAATGGGGAGGGTTGGGGTGGAGAGAGAATCATGCACGCCACCCTGAACTGCTTGGAACAAGGGTGGGATAACAATGTAAGCCAATGGGCACCACAATGATATTTACTACAGTATATTTTTAGTAACTGGTTAATTTTACTTAGTGAATTATATTTAAATAATTATAATTAATACAGCTCTGTGTACATAATTCTGAATTGTCTAGAAATCTATGGAGTTGTATATAACGTAAGTTCTGCTCAGAGAAGACCCACTGAAATTAATAAACCTCACTTGGCTTTCTGAAAAGCCTCATTATTTACAGGTCTTACAAATATGTGATTATTTCTTAGCACCTCTTTAGTCTTAAGCTCCTTTGTATGTTTTGTTCCCTCAACCTACTATGTATTATTTATTTATAAAAATATTGATATACCACTGCATCATAAAGATATATCACAGCAGTTTACAACAATTTAAAAACAATAAAAACAAAAAAGTTTTAAACTAGTTAAAAGAAAAAAGAAATTAAATACAAGTATCAATAGGCCATTGTGGGGGGTATTTAAAAGTTGGCACAGATGGCACCTGCTGAATCCCTAGTGGCAGGGTGTTCCACAGGACTGAGCCAATGACTCTGAAGGCTCAGTTTCTCACATTACAATCTTGGGTGTGTATATGCTTTTGCAGAATGACTTTTAAAGTCTAGTATGCATTTACCAAATTCCAAGCACTATCTGATTATATATTCTCTTTAGGAATTGGACACAGACACCCTTGGAACTTGTACTGATTTTCAAGTAGTCCCTGGCTGTGGCATTAGCTGTAAAGTCACCAATATTGAAGCCCTGTTGTGCAGCAGGAGTGAGACCATGGAAGAGAACAATGTCAGGAATTCAGCCCTTGTGAAAATGGATGAGAAGATTGAGGAAATTATGCATCCTGCTTTGATTATTGATGAGCAGTTGCCAAGTAAGTTGAGATGAATCTGTCAAATGTGCTTCATGTAAGCAGAAGCCTTGTTTTGGCATCTGTTGCTAGAGGTGCATCAGCCTTTCTCTTTCACTGAGGGTGGGATCTGAGGTCTCCTTTGCTTTTAAAAAAGTAAAATACCAGCCCAATAGTAAATTGTGCCTTGTAAAAGCTCTGAGGGGAACTGGGGGCAATTTCCTCTTGATCTTCTTTATTCTGATCCACTTCCGATGTAACTGTGGTTTAGTGTCACAAGAATGAGATGAAGTAAGCCTTGAGTGCATACAGTACCTCTTTCCCTCCTTTAAGCACAACTGAAAGTGCCAGCTTTTGGTTTCCTATAAACTGGTTTCTTGAGTTCAGCTGTATTGGGAAACTGCCTTTTATTTGGCCTCAAAAGTGAAAGCTTTCAGTTTTCTATCTTTTCATGAGGAAGAGAGTAAAATGGGGTGTATGCTAGCCCAAAACTCAGTGGAGCCGTAGTTTAGTATATTTTCCTACCTGGAGCAGCATCTCTCACTCTCTCTTAGTTTTCTTTAGTCAACTATTTCCCTTATTTTATCAATTTAAAGTATTGCAAGGCATTCCAAGTGGGATAAACATGTGTTGCAGTTCTCACTGGACTGAATCATCTCTTACTGGAGATCAGGTCGGATGTGTATCTGAATCTTTCTCCCTCCCCACCCCCAAATAAGCTTTTGTCAGGATTAAAACTAGACTCGAATACATTGGGAGTGCCTTCAAACATGCAATTTCCCCTACCTTCAGCTTGAAGTAATACAGTCCCAACTAAAGTTGTACTGTGTGACTATGCTGCTCATGTAGCTCAGCTGTAAGCACACTGTTGCACAAGTGCATAATCTGGATAATTCTGACCACACACCTGTGGTCCCTAGCCATAGATCCCTAGTGAATAAATGTTCGTGAATAGCCATGAGTAAATGCTCCTGCAAACTTAGCATGCACCAGCAGTAGTGTGTAATTAACAAGTCACCTGTTTCTCAGAAACTGCAGTAATATTTTCCTTTCAGCTACTTGGGGTTCCCACAAGTATTCTGTTCTAATTGGAAACCGGGAGTGGATGTCTAGAAATGGTCTGCTTGTCAGAAATGAAGTTGATAATGCCATGATTGAGCACGAACGTCGAGGTCGCACTGCTGTTCTTGTGGCTGTGGATGGTAAGCTTGATAATGAGGATTAGGATTGGATTTTATGTGTGATACATTGAAAAGGCAGGGAAGAACGCAGCTGAGGAGTAAACAGTGACTGAAAAAGTTGTACTTCAAGCAATAAGGAGCAAAATATTTTCAAGACAGATAAAAGAGAGCTCTAAGAGAGAATTAGACAAATTTGTGGGGGAGACAGGTATCAAAAGGCTACTAACCATGAGAGCAGAATATGATAACAGGATGCTGCACTAGATGTGCCATTGGTCTGATCCTGCAGGTTCTTCTTATGTTCTTATTCCAGTTCTCAAAATGAATTGTTTCATAATATTAATAGATAATCCAATGTGGCTACAAATCCTGTCAAACTGGCAGGTCTAACATTGTTCTTAACTTCTTTTTCCCTGTTGACTATTCCTATAATAAATATATACACAAAGCAGTACAGTAATCCTATCCAGTGTCATTTTCCTTTAAACGTTAAGCAATGTAAATAAGTATTTTCAATTGACTTCTGTCTTAAAATACACACAGGTCCCAGTATGTAAACACTTGTTATACAAGTCTTCAGGTATCTACACATGAAGGATTTGTAACCTAACATTACCAACTGAATGTCTTGAATCAGATATCCGAACAACAGTCAGAGAGACAGATATACAGAGAGACAAATTTACAGATACACAATTGCATTCACCGAAAAATCCCCATTCCCTTCCTCCCTTGTCAGCTCTTTGTGCCACAAAACTTGTGTTTGGCTTGTGTTTTGTTGCTTTCTTGTTGAATAAATACAGGTATGTAGTTTAATTGTAACAGTGTTTGTGATTTTATTCATTATAGTAATGTTGTTAATGGTTTTACGGGGTTTTATTTAAACAATTTGGGGGCATGTTGTGGTTTTCTCCCTAGGAAGGAATGGAGCTTGCTATGTGAGCGCCCGCCTTACAAACTGTTTCACAGGAACAGATTATGTTTGCATTTACAATTGCTTCCGTTAAAATGCTTTCCAAGTAAAGCTGCCAGTAAATGTATTTGCATATAACTTTTAAGCGACATTTAATGTGCATTATTGATTCCCACAGAACCTCGATTCAGATAGGTTTGGCTATTAGAAATATTATTTGAGATCTGGAGAGGGAGAGAGAGAGAGAGAGAGAGAAAGGGAAGGAGGGCGTGTAATGTGGCATACTTTTAAAGTTTTGTGTTCTGCATGCAAGACAAGCTAAATACCAATAGTTCTAGGGCTTTAAGAAACTTTCTGGAAGCTTTCTTCCCAGAAAGCCAGTATCACTGCCTTGGAAAGTGAGAAGAACAGCCCATCTTTAAATTTGTGCAATGCCCCATGGGTGGAAGGAGAAAGGGGGTGAAGGAAAGAGGAAAAATAGTCTTTCTGTTCTCTTCAGAAAACAAAGAAGATTAATGGAAACATATTCATGTCTGTCTAGGAGAACTCTGTGGCTTGGTAGCTATTGCTGATACTGTGAAACCTGAAGCAGAGCTGGCAGTCCGTACTTTGAAGGCTATGGGTTTAGAAGTTGTTCTGATGACTGGTGATAACAGCAAAACAGCCAGGTCTATTGCCTCTCAGGTAAGCTGCTCCATATGTTGGCTTGCCTTCCTTCAGGCAATTTTCCTAATGCCTACAAGGTCCAAAGGTTCCCCCCTTCAATTTTAAAAAATGCAATAGATTACTTACTCAGTCATTGGAGCATCAGTTAAATCAGTGCTACTCAAAGTGGTGGTCCACACACAGGTTCTGAGAGCCACCAGCTGCCAGTCCCTGGTGACTCCACCACAGCTCAGGTTGGGTGGGATGCTTCAGGGACCAGATATGCTACTGGTCCCTGGACATTTGGAGGCAGGGATTGCTGGTCTACAGCATCAGATCGCTTGAGATGTACTGAGGTAAATAATGCTTTGATATTTCTAAGCAATGCCACTCATTGTTGGGGGAATGCTTTTCGAAGATGAGAATCTCATAGGTCCACAGATCTCATTATTCTTAACAGCTGTGTTTTTTGTGTGTCTGAGGAATCTTCTGATGTGATTTTGGACTTCCTTTTCTTTTTCAGGTTGGCATCACTAAAGTGTTTGCTGAAGTCCTTCCTTCCCACAAGGTTGCCAAAGTAAAGCAACTGCAGGATGAAGGGAAACGGGTAGCAATGGTGGGGGATGGGATCAATGATTCCCCTGCTCTTGCCATGGCTAATGTTGGAATTGCCATTGGCACAGGCACAGATGTGGCCATTGAGGCAGCAGATGTGGTTTTGATTAGGGTAAGTGATCGGATAGAGTGAAGACCCTTAATTAAATGTAAAACAAATTATGCCACCAATGTAACTAGTCTTGTTAATTCTTACTTGGCAGAATGATTTGTTGGATGTAGTGGCAAGCATAGATTTATCACGGAAGACTGTTAAAAGGATACGAATCAACTTTGTCTTTGCTCTCATTTACAATCTTGTCGGAGTTCCTGTAGCTGCTGGTATGTGATGATTCTGGACTTTGACAATATGTATAATATTGCTTTTTTTCTTCTTCCATGGAACATTAATTGAAAGTATATATCAATTAACAATTCCTTAATGTGGGAGAAATTTGTGTGTGAGAAAAAGAAGAAAGCTGCAGTTGATATAAATATGTTGCACAGAAAAAAGAATGTTAAGGGTTGCAACTGATACCCAAACATTCTTAAATGTTCTTGCAAATTATAGTGGGTAGAAAAAAGGGAAGCTTTTCCAGTTTATATTTATTTATTTATTTATTTATTTATTTATTTATTTATACATACATACATACATACCCTACCTATCTGACTGGGTTTCCCCCTGCCACTCTGAGCAGCTTCCAACAGAATATTAAAAAATACTGACATTTCAGACTATAAAAACTTATTGATACAGGGCTGCCTTCAGATGTCTGTTGAAAGTTGTATAGTTGTTTATTTCCTTGACAACTGATGGGGTGTGGGTGTTCCATGGGGAAGGCGCCATTACTGAGAAAGCCATCTGTCTGGTTCCCTGTAGCGTCACATCTCGCAATGAGGAACTGCCAGACGGCCCTCAGAACTGGACCTCAGTGTCTGGGCTGAACAAACTGGATTAGATTTACTTGCTTGCTTAATTTTTGGCATTTGCATGCTGCCCTATCACCCAAAGTTATTTGCGTGAGCTGTACTTCCAAAGAGGGCCTTAAGCAATGAGTAGGCAGGTACACATGAGAGAAAACCTGGTTCCAACACATTTATGAGTTTAAAGGTTAAAACCAATTAAAAAGTGCTGGGAACTGTAAATGGACCATAAATGGTCAAGCTGTCCTTGCTTTGGACCAGCTGCAGTTTCCAGACTGTTCTAAGTGCAGCTGTTTGATTAAATATGCAGTGTTACAAAACTATACAATTGACACTCTAGCTAGGTCCTCTGCAAGTCCATAAATCCTATACTTGGGTTTTGCCATCAGCTCTGCTTTGCCCCCTACATAAACACTAATTTAAGATGCTTTGATTTTTTTTTAATGCATTTCAGAATCACGTTTGTGACTTTGTTCTTTAACATCCCGTAGAGTTATTTCCAATTTCCTTCCCCAGGCGTCTTCCTTCCAGTTGGTTTGGTTCTGCAGCCTTGGATGGGCTCTGCAGCAATGGCTGCCTCTTCCGTTTCTGTTGTGTTGTCTTCTCTGCTGCTAAAATTGTAAGTACAATATCCTCAAGCTTCTCATTCTTACTTTCATGACTTGCTTGTGAAGTCCATGGTTGCATTTTGAGAAAAATAATTTGCTCTTCCAAAGAGGATAAGCAGCAAGCTGGGTTCTGTCCTACCTTTTCAAAATTCAGGTAGGACTTACCTGTGCCTGCAGTTTTCCAGAAGAATCCCCTGCCTCATAACTGCTGTTCAATGCAGTGAGCTTTCAATAATGTATTTTTAATGCTTTGTGTGTCTCATTCAGCCTCATCACAACTCTATTTAGAGAATGCCAGTTTTTGCAGTTATTGCCAATTAAGCTTGTTAGCCTAATTAAAGATTTGATCCTTGGTTAAATTGGGGATCAAATATTGCTAGTTGCTGGACTACCATGGTTTTCACATTCCCACTTTGTCCTTCTCAGCCCTGCGACAGCATTTTAAGAGAAGGAGACTTTATATCCACACTTCCATCCCAGTTAGGATTTCCTCCCTTCACACAAAGACATTGTGAGAACTGTCTGGCTCCTCAGCCTGGTCTGTTCTGGTTAGGGATGATATTGTAGCTGGGCACCTCTGGAGCCAGTCAGGGGAGGAAACTGGCACAGTTTGATTTGATTATTGATTATTTAATTTCTGTACCTCTTAATATATTTTTTGAAAATCTCTTTAAGAGGGGTACAAAAAAGACAACTTAAAGTAAAATATTGCAGAAACACACAGTTACATATAAAACTGTTACATCAATACAAAGTTATG
The DNA here is from genome assembly GCF_965113315.1 of Podarcis vaucheri. Lineage (NCBI taxonomy): Eukaryota > Metazoa > Chordata > Lepidosauria > Squamata > Lacertidae > Podarcis > Podarcis vaucheri. Next base: position 30,552,125 of record NC_138758.1, read on the forward strand.
AATATATAAAAATCAATATCAATAATCTTCCTTCTGACACACCCTCCCTCTCAGCCTCTAGGTTCTCATCCAGAGTCCAGACTACAAGCTTTAATAATTATTACCTGAATGATTAAATTGCAACCCTGTTTCAAACTGATGCAGAGGTGATTTTTGTGCATTTTCCCTTCCCTTTAGCTATAAGAAACCCACCTGTGAGAAATATGAACGGCGTACCCATGGCCAGGTGAGGCAGAAGAGCCCTTCCGAAATCAGTGTCCACATTGGAATTGATGAAACTGGACCAAGATCCCCAAAGCTGAACCTCATGGACCGAATTGTCACTTACAGCCGAGCTTCCTTAAACTCCCTTTTCTCTGACAAGCGGTCCCTTAGCAGCATAGTCCTCAGTGAGCCAGACAAGCACTCCCTTCTAGTTGTAGATTCCCGGGAGGAAGATGACACAACTCTCTGAAAGTCTTCTTTTTGCTGAGAAGTGGACTTGGTCTCTCTTCATGCACTGATCTATTCTGGAGGTTGACCAGCTGCACTGTGTTTCCGATCGTTTTGAATTGGATTTCAATTGCTCAGTTGACCAGGGCAATTATATCCCCACCATCCAAAAAAATCACTTCTAACTCAAGAGGCTGGCAGTTTCTGCAGTGCTTTGCTAGTATTAGCAAGCCAGAGCTTATCCAAAACCAACACTCACAAGCCACAGTATGCACTGGAAGCCAGTGCAGAGCAAGACACTGCTGAGCTGCTGGGATCATGAAAGGGCAGTCACCAGCCCATGGTTTCTAGGCCATGTCTTTGCATGCAATGCGACATTATTTTATAGAGTGTGAACAAGTAAGGATAGAAACCATGATTTCTTTTTTCCTTTCCTTTTTTTTAATCACAGATGTGCCTTATTTTGTAATGGTTGTCTTTATAATTTCTTCCTAATTTGCTATGTGTAAAATGGCATTTTTCAGAAAACATTGCAACACAGGTTTTCCCATGATTTGGAAAAAAAAAGTAAACAGTTCCCATTATTTGTTTCTCCTCCCCATCCCAGCTGCAGAGCTATTGACAATTCAGTTCACTCACCTGAGGCTACTGGTGAGAACGGTGCTTTCAAGTGTGTAGAGGAGCTCCACTCATGCCACAGCCACTGCCACACAAAGAATCAAGGAGTCAGGGCCATGCCTTGTGATGTTTTTCATTACTCAAAGGTCTGTGTCTTTGTAACTTCAAAAAGATGGAGTGGCTCAGTCGGCAGAGCATGAGACTCTTAATCTCAGGGCCGTGGGTTTTGAGCCCCATGTTGGGCAAAAATATTCCTGCATTGCAGCAGGTTGGACTAGGTGTCCTTCACAGTTCCTTCCAGTTCTATGAATCTGTGATCTGAGATGTATGCTGGTGAGTTTGAGATGTTTGAAACTGCAGAGTTTAAAAAGATGTGTTTTCCTTCAGCGCTTTCAGGAAGCTCCCATTCTTGCATTTTGAGTATGAGGTTTTTTTGTTTAGTTTTTTTTTTAAAGGCTCCTGAGCAATCTTTATTTATTTATTTCTGATCAGATCACAAAATTTCGTCTTGGAACTTTTAATTTCTTTTCCATTTTGCTCAACTAAAAATTGTCATGGTTGTCGCAATGCTACCGCTACAGTTACAACTGTGCTGGCTTGGGTCTGTCGGGAGTTTTGCAGTTCAGAACATCTCGAGGGTGTAAGGGTTGGGAAGGCAGTGCTAAGCCAAAGCACGGGTTCTGCATTGATGGGAAGCTATTGTTTCGTCTCCCTGCATCACAATATACATTTGTTATATTATTTAACTTTTAAAGAGATTGGCGCTAGATTTGCCCACGTTGCTCACCATGTTTACAGTTCAGCAGGTCTTAGATTGTAATCCTTTGCAGTGAATATTGCTATGTTGATGTTTGAACAGTGGTTGAAGACATATACATTGTAGAGTCCTTTAACCTGATAATAGAGGCATTTTTATAGTGTTTAAAGTAGCAAGAGAGAGGACCACGGTTCAGAAAACACCAGGGCTATTGTTCTTGACCTGCACCAGTTTTAGTCATCATTAATCCCATTCCTAAAGCCATACTTAGGGGGGAAATGAAGCCAAACTGCAGCTGTTTCACTCCCACCCCAAGTCATGATGGGATAATAAGAGTACAGAAAGTATATCAGTGAAAGTCCACTGCCAGGGAGTAAGTCATCATCTGACTCAGAATCCTGACCCTCTCTGGCACACACCCTGTGCAGGTCTGTCCCACATTCAGGAATCATGAACTTAGCTGGCCCGCACCGGCCCTTTGTCCTTGGCAGTTATGTGGCCACTCACCCTCTGCAGCCTCAGTTTGACTCAAGAGACTGGGTTTACCAGAAAAGGGGGTGGGGCTGGCTTCAAAGGAAAAGCAAGTGCCAAGGGCCCCTTCCTGTCGATTTGCCCCCTTTCACCTGGCAAGTGATGCAAGTGTTGGGTCCTGTGCCAGCCATCAAACACCACTGGCAAGAGTGGTGAAAAAATGTGTGTATTTGGAATGAAGTAAATTGTGTGCTCTAAAAATCTTTAAACTAGAAATGTTTGTAAGACTGCAGCTTAACTGAGCATAGAACACCATATTGACTGCCCAATAGTGGCTCAATGGAAAGCTCAATGAAATATTTTCACAATGATGTTGCGTTTCAAAATAGTAATAATGATGGAAAGATACTGAGGAGGTGGTTACAGAAAATAGTTTTTGATGTTTGATCTGTGTGAAACAGAAATCTTGGAAATTTATTTTTCTGCATCTCACTGTTCTGCCCTTGAAGTTATATTCTCCCCTCCCTTGTAATTTACACAAAGCATGCTTGAAATATTAGTTGGAAAGAGCAGCCAATTTCTTTCTGATGGAATCAGCCTATTAAAGCAGAGCTGGTGATGGCTTCACTCTGAGAAACAGATATTTTAAAATTTTAATGGCATGCCAGTCTGGGAGCCTTTACTTGCCTGAATAAATATCCACTTTACTTGCTCTGCAGTTTCATTGCCCGTTAAGCCTGCAGTGAAGAGCCATTAACTTCCTGTCCTGCCACCTCAAGAAAATCTGACCCATATGATACCTCAGTTTAGTTCCTGTTTGTTGCCTGATAAATGGTATTATTCTAGAACAGGCATAGGCAAACTCAGCCCTCCAGATGTTTTGGGACTACAACTCTCATCATCCCTGACCACTGGTCCTGTTAGCTAGGGAGGATGGGAATTGTAGTCCCAAAACTTCTGGAGGGCTGAGTTTGCCTATGCCTGTCCTAGAAGTATTTCAGTTTTCTTCCTTTGGAGCAATGGTTATATGTCAAGGCTTGTATTGAAAGGGTTCATATCTAAGTTGAATTATAGCTAGGGAGAAACCAGAGAATTGGTGTGGAGGACCACACAGTCGGGTCTGTATCAGTTGACGGTGGATGTTTTTGTTTTTTGAGGCTGAACAAATCTGCACTTTCCCCTTTCGAAAAATATTTGTGACGTGTTTTGATGAAACATTTACAGGATTTCAGCTGTCACATCACTTTGATCATTCACAAGATAAGTTGTGGGAGTAGGTGCTATCTTTTGGCAGGAGATGAGCTACTAGCATTTGCCATTCATGATCATGTCATAACAATCTTCCAGTCTTCTCTGTGTCTCTTGAGGCAGAAAATAGAAGGTAGAATCCATAATGTTTCACTGCCAGCTGTTAAATTTGGTTTCCTCTCTGTCCTCTTAAGGGCTACTGCCCAAGAAATAGGATAGTGCATTTTAGTGGCTTCTTTACAGAAAAGATCTGAAAGAGGATGTGTTTTATCTTCTTTCTTCTCTATCTTTATTTTTCATCTTTGGTTTCCTCTGCTCTGGGACATTATTGGGGTCCAAGGATTACATACACACGAAGGTAGTGGATAATTGGTGGAAGGACCCTGACCGAGAGGCATGGAAAGGAAGACTCTCTAACTCTCAGGGTTAGAGACTGGGAGAAGAAAGGAAAGCTCCCAGGTGGGAGCTGGGAGAGTTCACTACATCCTGTGTGAGACAAAAGTTACAAGCTTCCTTTGACAGAGGACTCTGCTTTTCTCTTTCTCTTTTTTTAAAGTTTCTTTTATCTAGTTGTATTATGAAAAAGCTTTAATAAAATCTAATTTTTTTAAAAAATGAAAGAGGATCCAAAGGCACTGTTTCCTCAGCAGCAGAGTTAGTGTGTAGATTTTATCTACATTGTAGGGGGTCCCTTGGGGTCACTTCCAACCCTACAGTTCTATGATTCTGTGGTGGTTTGAAATGTACTGCTATCACATACTTGATGCAGAAGCCCACCCAGTGTGTCTTCCCTTTCTATGTGTGATTTGCCAAACTTCTTTGGAATGTTCATCTTGATGTTTAGTGAATAATAGCTTATACTTGGCTTTAATTCAAAGAACCAAAATTACTTTACTGTCTTGACTGTACAGTGTTCCGATAAAATGTCTTCTTCTTTCTTCTTTGGCAATCACTCGTAGCCGAGTAAGATTGTCTTCCATGATCACGGTCTTAGCAGTGACTGTGGAACACGGTCTTAGCAGTGACTGTGGAGACCAATTCTGGATTCACACGTCTTTCCACAGTGGGGACAGAGGTTTCCAAATAGGAGTTGATCACGGTGAGGGTTTGCCAAGCATGCCTTCCTCCTAGCACGTTTCTCCCTTTCATCCTGAGTTCAAGCTTCTTCAAAGTCCATGACACCTTTGGTAAAGGCTATTCTCCAAAAGGAGCACTCGCAGGCCAGTGTTTCCCAGTTGTCGGTGTTTATACCACATTTTTAAAGATTTGCCTTGAGAGAGTCTTTAAACCTCTTTTGTTGACCACCGGCATTATGCTTTCCATTTTTAAGTTTGGAATAGAGTAATTGCTTTGGAAGACAATAATGAGCTATCTGCAAAACATGACCAGTTCAACAAAGTTGATGTTGAAGAATCATTGCTTCGACACTGGTAATCTTTGCTTTTTCCAGTGCACTGGCATTAGTTCGCCAGTATTCCCAAGTGATGTGTAAAACTTTTCAGAGACACAGTTGATTGAATCTTTCGTGGAGTTGGGGATGGTGTTTATAAGTGGGATCTCTTCTCTCTCCCAGATTTTTTCGATGAGCTTGTGAAGTTGTTGTGTAAGTTCAATTCCGCCCACTTTGAAGACTTTGGCAGGTATCCCATCAGGTCTGCTGTTTTTGTTGTTTTTCATTTTGTTAATAACTGTACACAACTTTCCCAGATTTGGAGATACTGCAAGCTGATCTCTGATTTGTTTTTGCAGAATTTGTGAGAAGACCTCAGCAGCTATGGCGGAGTTGTGGTTAAGGAGATGCTGGTATTGTTCTTTCCAGCACAGTGGAATAGCTTCTTTATCTTTTAGAAGTGTAGTACCATCTGTTGAGTGTAGGGGGCATATGTCATGATTTACTGGCCCATAGATGGTGTTTGTGGCTTTAAAGAAACTTTGTGCATCATGAGTGTCAGCTAAGTGCTGGATCTCTTGAGCTTTTTTTTATCCACCAGGTGTTATTTAGTTTTCTGATTCCTCTGTGAACTTCAGCCTTAGCGCTGGCATAGGTTTTTTTCTTAGTGGCACAGTTTCTTTTTTTTATTTTATGAGATATTTATTAAGATTTTCAAAGTATTACAAAGTGAAAATAAAAAAATAAGAAAATACAAAATAAAAATACAAAATAAAAATGATTAAAAACAACTCATTCTTTCCATTACTTATTTTTCATTAGCTTATTTCCCGGACCTCCTCACGCCTCCCTTTTTTGTATTCCAGTTCAGTTTGTTGGTTCAGCAAATCCTTACCCTCTTTGTTTATCCTAGTCTTTAATCTTAAAATATTGTAACGTTAAATTTTTACCTATTAATAATCCATTTTTCATATTCCCTTATAGTATTACAGCTGAAAACCACTTAATTTCTATCCAACATCATTCTAACATTCATTAATTTTACAATATTTCTGTAGATAGTTTTTAAATTTCTTCCAATCTTCTTCCACCGACTCTTCTCCCTGGTCTCAGATTCTGCCAGTCATTTCTGCCAGTTCCATATAGTCCATCACCTTCATCTGCCATTCTTCCAGGGTGGGTAGATCTTGTGTCTTCCAATACTTTGCAATGAGTATTCTTGCTGCTGTTGTGGCATACATTAAAAAAGTTCTGTCTTTCTTTGGCACCAATTGGCCGACTATGCCTAGGAGAAAGGCCTCTGGTTTCTTCAAGAAGGTATATTTAAATACCTTTTTCAATTCATTATATATCATTTCCCAGAAAGCCTTAATCCTTGGGCACGTCCACCAAAGATGAAAGAATGTACCTTCAGTTTCTTTACATTTCCAACATTTATTATCAGGCAGATGATAGATTTTTGCAAGCTTGACTGGTGTCATGTACCACCTGTATACCATTTTCATAATATTCTCTCTCTTAGTGGCACAGTTTCTGTCTCTTTGCCAGATCTGAAAGGCCTCCCTTTTCTTGTCAACAATGCGTTCAATCTCACTGCCATCTCATCAAACCAGTCCTGATGTTTCTTGGTTTGGTATCAAAGAGTTTGTTCACAGGCTGCAATAATGGATGTTTTTAGCTTGGTCCAGTGTTCCTCATTGTTATCAGGGAACTCTGAAAAAAGATGGTCCTTAAAAGTCATTTGGAAGCAATCCCACTTAATAGGATCTTGAAGAGCTTCAGTGTTCACTTTGCACCTTTGTTTCCTTCCTTGAAGCCTGCATTGAGGTATCTTGATAGCCGTTGTGGAGCATATTAACTGGTGATCTGTCCAGCAGTTGTCGAAACTTGTCATAGCTCTGGTAAGGAGCACATCACAGTGATCTTCAGCTTGGACAATTACATAGTCTAAGACAGTGATAGCAAACCTTTTAGAGACCGAGTGCCCAAACTGCAACCCTAAACCCACTTATTTATTGCAAAGTGCCAACACGGCAATTTAACCTGTATATCTCATTTTTCCCCCTGTGTGTTTCATGTTTCTTCTTTATGACTGCTGTTGTAATAAATAATCCTTCATAAAAGTTATTGCATTACATTCTTCATTAAATTTTCTTTACATTGATATATAATTTTATGGTATAACTTAGTGTTATTTTTCTAAAAAAATGTTTAGGGGTACTCTCATATTGACTCAAGAAAATCACCACGGGGGGGGGGTAAATACAGTTCAAATTGGGGGGGGGGGAATACAGTGGTACCTCAGTTTTTGAACAGCTTAGTTCTTGAACTACTTGGAACCTGAGGAGTTCAAACCCGGAAATGAGTAATATCAAGGTTGTGTACTGCACATATAGTCAAAAGTAAGATTCCGTTCTGGTTGCTGTTGCCAACTCCTCCTTTTCCAATAGTCCCAGGCCACAGATCGAAATCTTGCCCAACTCTTGCATTAAAATCACCCAGGAGGACTTCGGTGTCTCTGATAGGATGGTATCCAGTTGAGAGTAAATGTTTTTCTTTAATGTCTTGATTGGCATCCAGTGTTGGTGCATAAGCACTTAGAATAGTAGCCTGTTGGTTTTTGGTGAGCTTTATTCAAATGGTTGACAGTCGCTCATTAATGCCAGTAGGGACTTCTGACAAGAGCTTCACAAGATCATTTTTGATAGCGAAGCCTACCCCATTTTTTGATGTTCTTGTTCAGATAGACCTTTCCAGAAGAATGTGTAGCTTCCTTTTTCTTCCTTCAGTTGTCCCTTGCCTGCTCTTCGAGAGTCTTGAAGCGCTGCAATGTCAATGTTAAAATGTTGCAGCTCTCTTGCAATGATGGCAGTTCTGCATTCAGGATGCTCATTTTCTGTGTTATCCCACAAAGTCCATATAGTTCATCTTCCAAAGTTCAATTGTATTTTATGACCTCTGGGTGGTGACCCCACTGGGTGCACTAATCCAGTCAGGGAAAAAGGAGGGTAGACTACATTTAGGGCACATTTTCTAGCCCCTCCCCCTTTTCAGGGTGAGCAGAGTGTATGCTAAAAAGGGCTGCTCAGTCATGGATATAGCTATCAAGCTGCTCACCTCATTCCTTGAGTCAGAACAACTGAATCTGTATTCACCGCCCATGTGCTGGTTTATGACTAGGGGCTTCCATATTTCATGGTCCTGCCCGCATTACCATTGCCAATCACCATGGGACTTTGGGGGGTTTGGGATGGGTTTTTGAAAGATGCCTGTGCGTGAATTTGTTTTATGTGTGTAGATCAGTGTGTGCTGACCATGACACAGTCTTTGCAGTAAGGCTCTATTCCGATGGCATGAGTATCATGATGATTGGTAGATTCTTATCTGCTGCAGCCTTCATCCGCCTTCACAGCCGTTGTAACATGCCACTTGTTATCTTCTGCCTGTTCTGCCGTTGCGGACTTCTTGGATCCTTATTTGCCTAGCTCCTTCCCTTTGACCTTACCGCCTTGGGTGTGACCCTGCTGAGAGTCCAAGGCTTCCAACAGCTTCTCTCACAAGGGTCATAGGAACGTGAAAGCCCACTCACCACAGCAAGGTGATGATCTAGCAAGTGAGTCCGATAAAATGTACTCTGCCTGTAAATATGGTTTGTTTCCTGTCTTGAGCACATTTCATTTATTTACAGTTTTATGTTAACTCATGTGTGTTAAAATATCAAAAAGCTATTTTTAAAAAGCTGCAGAAAAAGCTATGCATTTACATTTTATTTGATTTATTTATTGCTCTTCTCCACTGTTAGGCAAGATGTTCTGCTGTCTGCTTCATTTAAATTACTATCCAGAAAGTAAATCCAGACATAAATGCAAGTCAGGGCTTCCCTTTCCTCTAGATCACATTTGGCTGGCTGGCAAACTGAATGCTGATTTAATCATCTGTCTTGTCCTCCCCTCCCTGTTTTGCCAAGTTGGATGTCTACCTTGTTAGTTTTTTAAAGCGCTACATGTACATTTATTCAGTTAAATGTGCCCCCATCTCTCTCTTTTTAGGTGTGTCTGTTAAAAGCAATTACGTTTTCTTAAAAAATGAAAAACTGCTTTCAGATAAGAGTTGGGTTGGTGATGTCACTGGTTTATATCCATCTGCTGTAAATATGCAGTATTGATGGGCTCTCCAACCTTTTCAGACCTAGGACCTACTTCTAACCCAAACATTCATTTGGGGACCCATTTCTTAATCTTTTGCCATATTTTTGCATGGTGGCAGTGCTCCTGTTGCAACCCATATTGGATTGGGCCACCACCCACTAGCAGGTCCCAACCTACCAGTTGAAGGCCAGTGGACTAGGAGGTAAGATAATCTAAACAAAATGCAGTGAGTGCAGTTCCATTGGTGGTTCAATGCTCACATGATGTGTGTATGTGTACTCCTGCAACTGGGCAGATGGTTGAAGCTTACATAGCATTTTCCCATTGCTTTTTAAAAAATAAAATATGTAGGTATTTTAGTACAAAGGTGACTCACTGGTGGCTTACACAGGTCCAGGATTTCTGAAAAATTGACTGAAGGTTGCTTTACAAGTTACATGACAGCTCACTTGTTTGTGAGTAAGCAAATCTAACGTGCTTAGTGTGCACACACCCATTATTATTTTTGGGGTGCCTTCCAAATGTTTTGGGTGAGCCCAGATTTGTAGGTCACCTGTGACAATAAGAATGTCCTTTCCCAATCTCCTGTAAAGCTGTCCTGCATTTTTAAGGAAACGAGAAATGTTTTCATCTCCTTGGGACTCTGATTATGGGTTCTACAAAGTACTATTGTGAGTACACATTGGGTTGCATTTAATTTTCAGCTGAAAAAATCACAAGTTCTTGCCATGACTGTATGTAATGTCTTGATTTTCAGGATACGCTCCGTAAAACAAAACAAAAACCAACAACTTTGTGCAATATTTGCTTTTAATGCATAATATTTTACATTTGGCGGGTATGCCACAGTTATAATCTTGTCAAGAATGTGCCTTCAGCTCTATAAATGTTATATCACAACATTACAAGACTGGTTGTGTGTGGATTTTTATTTGAAGGGCCCCATTTTGGTTTCATTCAATCTGTTTCTGTTCAGAAATCTCTCACCTAGCTAAGCACCATTCAAAATTACATTCTTTAATTAGTGCCACGCCACCACCACAGTGCGCAATGCAACACTCCTGTGAACTTTTGGATTTATTTCCCATTACAATATATTTAGAAAGAAAAGGAAGGGGAGCAAGGAAAAAAGGAAGAGGTTCTACCTTCTGGATGAAAAGCCAACCCCAAAGCACCACGTCACTTAACTAGTATCTGTATAAATGGGTGCCAAATGGATTCATGCTAGGGTTAGCTTTCCTATATTCTTCCTGTACTGCCGGAGACAATGTGCCTCTGCATATCCATTGCTGAGAATCACAAGTGGAGAGAGGGCTCTTGTGCTCAGGTTCCACTTGTAGTTTTCATAGAGGCATCTGCTTGAGTACTGTGAGAGCAGCAAGCTGGACTAGATGGGCCTTTGGCCTGATTCAGCAAGGTTTTTTAGGTTTTTAAGCAATTTGTTCCATCCAAAAAAATCTGCTTCCAAACTATAGCGCAACCCAGTTTATAAAGCTGGCAATCCAAGGTAGACTTCCTGTAGATAGCAGATTGTTTTGCCCAGTACCCGTGCTTTCTTTGCTAGAAAAAGAGCTGCTGGTACTCACTATGAAGTTGTTGCAGTAAGTGCCACACTTTTTAACAACAACAAAAGAGGTGCTGGTACTGCATACCTGTGAATACCCCTAGAAAAGAGAACCACTGCCTCGAACCATATAGCAATATAATTTTAAGAGCTGCTATTTCCCCCCTATTCGAAATGAAGACAACAAGTTAGGACATAATAACAAACAAACAACCCTGTGTTCCCTGTCTTCACCAAGTGTCCCCTAGCCCTCAAGGAGCTGCTATTTTCAATGCCTTAAAGGAAATCTATAATCGACAGGGACATGCAGGCCAGCCTTTTCCAAAATGGTGCCCTCCCAATGTTTTTGGACTATGGCCTTGTTCATTGGAGATGATTAGTTTGAATCTGGAGAGCACAAAATTGGGAGAGGCTGATGTCGACAATGTGAAAAGGCAAAAGCAGAGGAGGGTGGACTTGTTCAGAGTTATAAGCAAAATGCTCTTATAAAAGAGAAACCAGCCAGGCTTCCTGTGGCTATAGTCCTGCCCTTGCATCTTTGCTCACTTTTCTTAACTTGACTGCTGTCATCTAATCATCATTGGAAAAGAAGAGATTAGAAGAAAGATGGTATCACTGGCCCTTGACTCACTAACTAAGCCTTGGATGGATGACCTGTGGTCTTCCTCCTACAATCATCCCTGTCCATAGACCACCCTGGGAAGGGCTGATGGAAGCTGGAGTCCAACAGTTGGAGGCACCACATTGGCTAGTCCCATTCTGTGCACTTGCTCTCTGTATTACATTTGTGCAAATAAAAGTTTTTGAGTGCATATAGTTAAAATCTGAGTACTGTATACATCTGTCCTTCACAAATCCCATGTTGGAAGCCTTATCTATATCTATATCTACATCCATTTCCTTTGCTTTAATCTACATAGATTAGATACTAGAGCACAGTTTGAAGCATCTGCTGTCCTTCCTTGCACTGACAGGCTAGCTTTCCTCTGCTAAGCTCAATTCTGCAAATGCAAGCTCTCATCAGGTAATATGTAGTACAGTTTTGTTCTGAAAACATTTGCTGGGTCCTTTCCCTTCAAAACTTGTAGGGGTGGGATGATAAGGATCGATCTCCTAAATATACTTTGGGTCCTACTATCATAAGCAGAAAGTGTGTGCCATAAAGTGATGTGGATTTTCAAAAAAACACAAAAAAGCACCCTCCACTGCCCTAAATCAGTTGAGTTTTTAGTGTACAGTGGTACCTCGGGTTACAAACGCTTCAGGTTACAGACTCTGCTAACCCAGAAATAGTACCTCGGGTTAAGAACTTTGCTTCAGGATAAGAACAGAAATTGCGCAGTGGCAGCAGCGGGAGGCCCCATTAGCTAAAGTGGTGCTTCAGGTTAAGAACAGTTTCAGGTTAAGAATGGACCTCCGGAACGAATTAAATTCTTAACCCGCGGTACCACTGTAATATATTTGGGGTAAAATCTGTTTGGAAAAATTAGCTAATTTTCCTTCTGTAAAATGGGTGACCTATTGCCTCAAGTGGGGGTTAAAGGAGTGATCCACCTCGCTCATCTTTGCCTTGTCATCTTCGTCCTGTTTCAAACTGCTAGTCTCCACGCTGTTCAGCATTTCTATTTGTGCATAGCACGTAAAGTGGTCCCTAGAAGCTCACAAGTACAGCAACTGCTAGCCAGGCTTAAGTACTATTATTTACTTACATTTTTTTACATTTATACACCACCTTTTCCTCCAAGGTGGCTTTCATGATTTTCCCCATCCCACATTAGTTTTCCCACAACAATCCTGTGAAGTAGGTTCAGCTAAAAGGTAGTGACTGAACCAAGGACACACAATGAGCTTCATGGCTGAGTGGGGATTTGAACCCTGCTCTCCCAGGTCCACCCCTCTAACTCAGGGGTAGTCAACCTTTTTTTTTACCTAGCACCCACTAATGCATCTTTCTTGATGGTAAAATTTCCTTACTGCCCACCAGTGCTCGATAGAAGGAGGATTCAGCTTGTGCCGTAGAACCCCCTACTGCCCACCTAGAATCCTGAAATGCCCACTAGTGGGCGGTAGGGACCAGGTTGACAACCCCTGCTCTAACCACAATCCCACATCGGCTCTCAGATTTGCCTCCCACCCTTTCCAAAAAAAAGCCAGGGCAGCAAACATCGAATGTTGCAGCCATGACTACCATATTGGCCTCACTACCCCCCCCCCCAATTCCAACCGTGAAAAGTTAAAGTGTGGCTTATATTCGCAACTTTATGGTATTCAGCCAGGAGCGCAGTGAAGCGTCGCCCTCCCCACGTGCAGTCCCCTGTCCTCTCCCCCAAGGCCAGGAAGGGAGAGAGCGAGGAAGAGGAAAGGCCGCCAGCAACGCAGCGTGGCTCCCCACCCCCATATGCAGCCAGGAGCAGCAAGGAAGGGAGTGGCTTATATTCGGGTACCGTATTTTTCGCCCCATAGGGCGCACCGGCCCATAGGGCGCACCTAGGTTTTTTTTTTTGGGGGGGGAAATAAAGAAAAAAATTATCCCTCCCCCTGGCGCGGGGCTGGGGCAGGGGAAGCCCGAGCTTCCCCCGACCCCAGCCCCCAGAACAGGCTGCTATCCGCAAGCCTAGGGAGCCCGCGGGAAGTTGCGCCGGTCTCCCCAGGCTTGCGGATATCTGCCCGAAGTGTGCACCCCAGGTTTCGGGATGCAGGCAGCTCTCTGCAAGTCATGGGAGCCCGGCGCGACTTCCCACCGGGCTCCCACAGCTTGCGGAGAGCTGCCTGAAGCCCGGGGTGCACACCGACCCCTCTCGCTCTCCAGGTTTCAGCGAAAGCCTGCATTCGCTCCATAGGATGCACACACATTTCCCCTTCATTTTTTGAGGGGGAAAAGTGCATCCTATAGGGCGAAAAATACGGTAATTTTTCTTTTCCCCTCTCCAATTTTAAAGGTGTGGCTTATATTCGGGCCAATACGGTATCTTAATTTGACCTCAACACTATTTTTGCAGCTGGGCAGGCACACACACACGCACACCAAAGTAGCAAGTTTAAAAATGAGGTTATGCTGTAGGTCGGGGTAGGCAACCTAAGGCCCGGCAGCCGGATGCAGCCCAATCGCTTTCTCAATCCGGCCCTCGGACGGTCTGGGAATCAGCATGTTTTTACATGAGTAGAATGTGTCCTTTTATTTAAAATGCATCTCTGGATTATTTATGGGGCATAGGAATTTGTTCATTTCCCCCAAAAAATATAGTCCAGCCCCCCACAAGGTCAGAGGGATGGTGGACCGGCCCACAGCTGATAAGTTTGCTGATCCCTGCTGTAGGTGATTCAATGTAGGATCTCACTATTTCGCTGTAGAACTAGATGAGACCATGCAAAGCCATGATCAATAAAATGTCTGTCCCTCTGCCCATCTATGGTGAGACATTAAGCTTCCAGGCAAAGGTTGGAAGTGAGATGGATTTCCAGAATGTTAAACAACTTTGATATTTAAGACAGCTTCATTCCTTTTTGCATTTCCAGACAGCACCCAGACCTGCACCAGATTGCCAAAAAGATTGATGAGCTGAGCCCACCATGGCCAACCACAGAACACAAGCATGGACACCCTCAATCTGCTTCCTGCTGATCATCCCCTCACAACCTCTCTGCCAAGAGTCACATTCCTGAAACATTCAGCCAACAATCAGTGTAGCAACAAGAGGGGAGATGGGGGAAAACAGGAAAGGACCGAGCACCTCTGAAGTCTGCTCTGGCTTGCACAAACCAGCTGCCAAAGGAATTTTTCTCTGGATCTGACTGGTCAGCCTGACCTTAACCCTGAGCCCTTGGGCTCTTGGCCAGTCTTGTTCCACTGTTAAGGAAGGGAGGCTAAAACTGTCTTGGATGCCTGGGCTGTTTGTAATGCACAGGAATGGGTGATGAAGACTCTGGCAGCCTCTGCCTGTTATGGGGAGGCAAGGCAGACAGATGTTGCTCAGCAGTAGAGCATCTACGTGGCCTGAAGAGACTCCCAGTTTCAATCCCTGGAATCTCCAGGTAGGAGTAGGAGAAGACTCCTGCCTGAAACTCTGAAGAGCCATTGCTGGTCCATGTCATCGATATTGAGCCAGATGGACCAATGGTCTGATTGCATATAAGGCAGCTTCCTATGCACCTTAACACACTGGCTGCCTTGGAGAGGAGCAGGACAGGCAGGCTAATCAGGTGTAGAAGCCAGAAGGGCAAGCAGACCTGCCCAAGGACATGCTCCAGGAGCCTGAGAGCACAGAGTCCTAAGGGCTGGAGGCATACATTCAAGCACCTCCCAGTTCCAGGGAGACTTGGAGGGTCTGGAATTGGAACAACAGGTGATTCAGATTCTCCATGGATTGCCATTTGCTCCAATTCAGTGGTAAAGAGTGAGGTTTTGCAGGACAAAATGGGAAGAAAAAGAAAAAGTAATTGGACACAACGCTTTAAAGTGTGGGACTGTGCCTAGAAACACAGCAAGAAAAGAAAATCAGGGTGAGCCCTGAGACTAATGGGGAGGGCTAATCACCCCTGGGACTGGTTGGAAGTAAGTAGGGAGGTGGGCTTGTAGGAATCAAGACTCGGGGAGATGGGGCAGTGCCTCATTTGCCCCGATGCACCAGCCTCCAGTCGTGTAGTGGTGAATTCAAAAGTGCACGGTCCATTCATGACAGCCATGGACACACACTTTTCTAAAATAATACAACTGTTTAAGATTATACAGTAATCTTATCATACAATCTTATAATCTTAAATAAATCAAGAATCTTAAATCCTGGTGTTGACACAATGTTTTCGTATTATATATTTTGTGTTTTTTATATTGTAATTGTGTGTTGTGAACCGCCCTGAGATCTACAGATAAAGGGTGGTATGCAGATTTAATAAATCGAATCATCAACGTCACTGACCTAAGGCAATCCCCTAACAGTTGGTACAGAATTCTGCTGCTATCCAATATCCCTTTGTGCCAGTCCCCATAGTGCAGCCAAGCTTTATTACTACAGTAAAAGCTGAATCCTACAGATACCGGTACTTATATGATGTTTCAAATGACACTGTCTGCCCCTGGGGGGCAGTGAGGTTACCTGGGAGTGGGGGTCACTAAGAGTCAAGGGGCTGGCAGGGGAGCACTGGAGGGGTACAGTATGATTGCATACTATGCACATTAAACTTTAAGCAGTTGCAAACACACACATGGAAGGCAGGGAGCTTGCAATAGGGTTGCCATATTTCGAACAGTGAAAATCTGAATAGAAAAGTTGTTCAGCTTTCTCTTTTTTTGGTTTGCCCAAAGTTGTGAAAGTTTTCTTGTGAAAGTGAAAAGCGCACCTGTATTTTGGAATTGTTACATTTTGCAAATAGGGTGCCAAAGTGTCATAATGACTAATTGGAAAATAACCATACCATGGACAAAATTTCCTTATTGTGGCCAGATTATTCTGTCACTCAATATCATATATGCACTGTCTAATTAAATTATTGGCTTTACTGAAGTCCAGTATTAATAACTGTTGTGGTGATAAACCAGAAAAGTAAAGCTTTTGGTTGACAATTTTAGTCCAAGCGCTCTCATGACAAGCTTGTGATACTAAGGGTAGTAGACCAGTGGGGTTTAAATTTAGACGAAGCCAATAATTAAATGTCCTACGCCAAATCTGTAATTAAACAGAGGGGAGGTTAGCCTCTAAGCACAATGAAGTATTTGGAACACAGGATGGAACAGAATTCTGTAGATCCAAGGTGAGGGCCTGTCCAAATCTGAGCCCCATATAATAACTCTGCTAGGGGTTTAGTTTTAAGGGCTTCAAGTGCTGATGGTATGTGATTGCCACCTTTTGTATGGAAAATGTGTGTCAGAATTTTGGCACTTTGGGACGCTTTTTGCTTTGCATATTTCTGAAGTCCTCCCCATGACCCTGTTGCCTGGAAAATAAGGCCGAAGTATTTTAAGACTTTAACTTGCTCAATCAACTGATTATACCATCTATGGGTCCTATAGTTTCTTGAAAACACCATGACTTTAGTATTCTTGTAATTTACAGCCAGCTGTTTTCTTCGGCAGTAAGCCAACTGCAGTATTCTGGATATGACATATTGACATATGGTTACCAGATGTCCCCGTTTCCTGGGGACAGTCCCCACATCAGTCCCCTGACAAAATCCATCTATTTACCATATTTTTTGCTCTATAAGACACACTTTTCCCCTCCTAAAAAGTAAGGGGAAATGTGTGTGCGTCTTATGGAGCAAATGCAGGCTGCGCAGCTATTCCAGAAGCCAGAACAGCAAGAGGGCCTCTTCAGGGCACAGGGAGCCTTCATCCCACTGCTCTGAAGAGGCTGCGCAGCTATCCCCGAAGCCAGAACAACGATCCTTCTCACTGTTCTGGCTTCTGGGATTCAGATTTTTTTTTTCTTGTTTTCCTCCTCCAAAAACTAGGTGCGTCTTATGGTCTGGTGCATCTTATAGAGCGAAAAATACGGTAGTAGGAAGTTGAAAAGTGTCCCTGGATTCATTGAAAAAAAATCTGGTAACCTTAGCATATGGCAA
The DNA here is from genome assembly GCF_965113315.1 of Podarcis vaucheri. Lineage (NCBI taxonomy): Eukaryota > Metazoa > Chordata > Lepidosauria > Squamata > Lacertidae > Podarcis > Podarcis vaucheri. Next base: position 30,569,311 of record NC_138758.1, read on the forward strand.
CCCTAGTTTATGAGCTCTTTTTGCACAGAGTTTATCTGTTATGGAAAGAGCTTTTCAGCTCTCTGCCTTGCTTACCAGGCAAGGCCCACTCAGTGTGTGGACTCTGAGATATTGCACGCTGTCATGCTGAGAGGGCTCAAAATGCAGAGAGCTCAAAAGCTCATTTTGCACCTGGTAAGCCAAGCAGACCCAATGCAAAAAGGCCCTCTCAGCATGCAGGTTACAGAAGGGTAAAGATGCTCCCATATGGATTGTTCAAGTATGTGTTCTTGTAGACACATGGAAATCTTGGAATTGATTCCCTGTGTAAGATGCAATCATACTCCTAAAAGATCAAAAGATTTTAAAAAGCTGGTATCACTGGATCATGTTCATCAATTGTTTTGAATTACCTAAACAAAATAGTTCTAATGGATTTTGATTAATGGAAATGGTTGTTCCAGCTTAGGTTCATGGCTCTCACAAGCCACTCTTGAATTCCTATATTGATTATTTAGGAACGTTACTATTTTGGAACTAAGTCTAGTTTCACTGACTATGCAACTTTTTCTGAATGCTGTATAGAAAAGCACATGAATCTTACCTTTGGAGAGTTTGTAAGTAAACCACTTTTAACTTACAAAACTTGTGGTATTTTTCTTTGCTAGGGGAAGAGGGGAACCTTGGAATTCACAAGGGGATATTTTAAAGGTCTAATATTCTATATTTCCCTACTATACTGCATATTTTTTTACTTTAAATCTCTGTAGTTCTCACACCAAAAAATACTTGCTCCAAACTTGGATCTTGGCACCCAATAATTCTCCTTTTTGTGTACAGGCGACTCCCCATTTATGCATGCTCTATTTGCACATGACCATGCACACAAGTGGTGCTGGGAGCCTGGAAGTGAAACCTGGAAATGGGGAGCACCCTGGAAAGTTCTCCTGGCTTGTCCCAGGGCCCAAAGAGGATGTCCCATAAATGTGTTTGAGATCTGCTTTAAAACAACAACAACAACAAAACCCTGTTGCTCTTCACTGCTGTGAGTTTTGTTTTTAGGCTGCATTTTGCCCTATCTTTAGTTGTGTTTTAGTTGTGTCTTGCTTTGTACAGTGGTACCTCGGGTTAAGTACTTAATTCGTTCCGGAGGTCCGTACTTAACCTGAAACTGTTCTTAACACCGGAGCACAATTTCTGTTCTCATCCTGAAGCAAAGTTCTTAACCTGAAGCACTATTTCTGGGTTAGCGGAGTCTGTAACCTGAATTGTATGTAACCTGAAGCATATGTAACCTGAGGTACCACTGTACTGTGTGTCAGTTTGGTGCCTTTGTGTACTTTTGTAGAAAGGTTAGGTACGTATGTTCATACATCCACAGATAAATGCATGTGGCTGAAAGCTTAGCAGTTCAATCTCCATGAGGTTGGGCAAGACTTCAGACTCTGGAAAAGAGCAGCTGCCAGTCAGTGTAGACAATATTGAGCTAAATGAACCTCTGATTCACTATACAGCAGCTTCCATCATAGCCAAGTTCAATTTTAAAATAGGTTTACATGGATAAGACAAGGCACTAGAAATTGCCTTGATTTTTAAAGTAGCTTATCTTTTTAAACAGCCAAAATCCTTTCATGGGTCATGTTTTATTGCAGAGAATTTCGATGACAGATGTGTACAGAATGTTATTGCACGCCAAAGTTATGTTTCTTCTTATCATCAATATTGTGGTGGTGGACTTTCCTCTAGCTGCAAGCTGGAATCTAACGCACAGGATGTTTTGGTTGCCCCATGAATGTTTCAGGAAAGATTTAGATTTAGGTTTCTCATCTCTGCCAAAAAGGAGTCAGCAAACATTTCCCTAAGCAGCAGCTGCATCCTTGAGAGGAAAAGGGATCCTGTTTCAGAGCTTTGGCCCAGGGCGATATGTGAGCCACAAAGCTGTGTGGGACTCACCTGCCCTACATCTTGACAGCCTGTTTTTGCAGGGAAGGTAAAGGTAAAGGTACCCCTGCCCGTACGGGCCAGTCGTGTCCGACTCTAGGGTTGTGCGCCCATCTCACTTAAGAGGCCGGGGGCCAGCGCTGTCCGGAGACACTTCCGGGTCACGTGGCCAGCGTGATGAAGCTGCAGCTGGCGAGCCAGCACCAGGCAGCACATGGAAACGCCGTTTACCTTCCCTCTATAAAGCGGTACCTATTTACTTGCACTTAGGGGTGCTTTCGAACTGCTAGGTGGGCAGGAGCTGGGACCGAAAGACGGGAGCTCACCCCGCTGCGGGGATTCAAACCGCTGACCATGCGATCGGCAAGTCCTAGGCACTGAGGTTTTACCCACAGTGCCACCCGCGTCCCTTTTGCAGGGAAAGGGAGGTGCAAAAGTTGAAGGTCCGCTGTCATCTTGGGAGTTAGAGCTTGTTTCAGTAAACCACACACTGGGCCAGCCTGCTCCATTATAACTATTTCTGCTGTGTGAATGTTCATTTTGCCCCTATCCCAATGCAAAAATGCTTTGTGTAGTGATCATCCCCGCAACCAAAGAGATGTAGAGGCAAGGTGAGCTGTGTGGTCTCTGTTTAGCCCATGTCAATGAGGAAAAGGAACTTAGCCCTTCTATTGTGCCTCTTGCACAATTAAAGTGCTCTAGTAAAGGTAAAGGACCCCTGACCGTTAAGTCCAGTCTGACTGGGGTTGTGGCGCTCATCTCACTTTACAGGCCGAGGGAGCTGGCGTTTGTCCAGACAGTTTTTCCAGGTCATGTGGCCAGCATGACTAAGCCGTTTACCTTCCTACTGGAACGGTACCTACCCTTGCGGGGATTCGAACTACCGACCTTCTGATCGGCAAGCCCAAGAAGCTCAGTGGTTTAGACCACAGCACCACCCACATCCCTCTACAAAGCTACTATTGAGACCAGCCTTCCAGAAATACTGGCGTGTTGCTGATGATTTGAACAATTCCCATCACCCTGGACTACCTAGCTGTAGTGATTGATGGAAGTTGTAGTCCAATCATCTAGAAAGCACCACATAATGAAAAACTGATTTAGACATTCTCTAATGACAAACACTGAGGGAAGTGGGTGGCGCTGTGAGTTAAACCACAGAGCCTAGGTCTTGCCGATCAGAAGGTTGGCGGTTTGAATCCCCGTGACGGGGTGAGCTCCCGTTGCTCAGTCCCTGCTCCTGCCCACCTAGCAGTTCAAAAGCTTGCCAAAGTGCAAGTAGATAAATAGGTATCGCTCCGGCGGGAAGGTAAACGGTGTTTCCGTGCATTGGTCTGGTTCGCCAGAAGCGGCTTAGTCATGCTGGCCACATGACCCGGAAGCTGTACGCCAGCTCCCTTGGCCAGTAAAGCGAGATGAGCGCTGCAACCCCAGAGTCGGCCACGACTGGACCTAATGGTCAGGGGTCCCTTTACCTTTACCTTTAATGAGAAACACATACATCAGCTGGCAGGAGGTTGGTGCAATTGTAAGTCAGCAAAATTCTGTTCTTATAATTTAAATGGCTAAAAATTGTAGTTTGCTCTGGCCCACTTCCACAGCTACTACAGGTACCATGACAACCATTCCACATTTGTAGGAACTCGTCCTTTTGTGTGGCAGCACCTACACTTTGGAACTCCCTGCCTATTGACATCAGGCAGGAGCCTTCACTGTATTCCTTTTTGGTGCCTGCTAAAAACATTTTTAGACAAGCTTAAAAAGTTGGTGCAAGCTTTAATCTGTTTTTAGTCTATTGTTATTTTAACTTTTTGAAAGGCTTACATTGTTATTCATTATTCCCTGGGTTCCCCCCCCCCCAAGCCGGAGCTAAAATCAGGTGGGCACCATTGCCATTATAAGAGAATGAGAGAGGTGTTCACGGCGAGTTCCAGCACCTCTTTTTCTAAAAAAATAGCACTGGTTCTTCCTGTTGATAAAGTTTATTATTTTATCTTTTTTTGTAAACGGCTTTGAGGGCTCCCCCCCTTTACAATTAAATGGTGTAAAAAATATATGAAACGAAAGATAAATAATTGTTTATTCTGACCTGCTGTGGGGCAGAGCTTAAGCCCCGCTTGCTCTGCCAGCAAAAAGGGAGAGATTATTGGAATGGGGTGAGCAGCAACCTGGGCAATCCAGGTTGCCAACTTACCCAAGTCAGGCCACAAGAGTGAGTGAAGTCAAAGTGGGTAAGAATCAACCAGGCAACATAAAAGGTGACTTAACCAATTTCTAGCAGTTAAGAGCCTTGCTCTGTTGGCCACCGTTAAATCAATACAAGAGAGGTGGTGGTCACCCCACTGCCAATTTTGTGTGTCAGTGGTTAGGCTTGCCGGCGTTTTTTCTCCTTTGATTTTAGGCAAATAGCTAGAAATTAAAAAGGCAAGATTTCCTGACACTAAAATGCATGAAGAGGCGAAAGTGTCATCTGACACAATTTGGGCCGGGCACTACTAAAGGCACAACAGCCCTGTCAGGAAAAACACAAACAACAATGGCTGCTTGCGGGGTGAGGGGGGGACAGAGTGGGCCTTTTGCATTGATCCCTGAGAACACGCTGAGGTTTGTTGTGTTACCTTTCTCAGTATGCAACTAACCTTTGCAGATATTGTTGGGCAGACCAATGGGCATGGCGGCTGGGAGATGGAGTCCAACAACTGGAGTTAAGAGCCACTGTGATGTAGTGGTGAGAGCAGTAATGGCCCTCTATATGTTAGGTGTAGTCAAAACATCTGCAGGCCACCACATCGCCTACCCCTGGGTTAGAACACTGGACTAGGCCAGTGTTTCCTAAACCTGGGTCTCCAGCTGGTTTTTGGACTACAATTGCCATCATCCCTGACCCCTGGTCCTGCTAGTTAGGGATGATGGGAGTTGTAGTCCAAAAAGTTTGGGAAACACTGGACTAGGCCCTTGGAGTCCTCTGTTCAAATCCTGAGAGCCTCAAGTTAGCCACCCCTGTTGCAAATGCAGTGGTACCTCAGGTTACATATGCTTCAGACTCTGCTAACCCAGAAATAGTACCTCAGGTTAAGAACTTTGCTTTAGGATGAAAACAGAAATCACATGGAAGTGGTGGGGCGGCAGCAGCAGGAGGCCCCATTAGCTAAAGTGGTGCTTCAGGTTAAGAACAGTTTCAGGTCAAGAACGGACCACTGGAACAAATTAAGTATATAACCAGAGGTACCACTGTGTTTCCACCATCTAAACACTGATGTGGATACTGAAAAAGTAGAAGCGATATAAACGGTCTGAAGCAAACATATTTGCAGAAACAATTTTATTTTCTCCATAAATACAGTACAGGTACACTTTGTCATGAGGTTTACAGTCTAGACATAAAAAATAATAACACACACGTTCCTATACTGGTGCAGGAGAAGAAATATATATAGAGAGAAAGAGGCACCAAGCGAAGACATTCAACATGTTCAGAGCTCTGCAAATTCCCTCCTTCCAACAGACTGGAGACACAAGATGTTGGTAACACCCCTACAACCAGTTCCTGAATCATCTGGTCTAATGGGTCTGTTCCCAGTGGGAAGAAGTTGCAGGAAAGACCCCCGGAGTGTTGCGATCAGGTTGGTGGGAACGCAACACCTGCTGGTTTGCTTTCAGAATCCTAGGATTGGACGTGACCCTAAGGGTCATCTAGTCCACCCCCCTGCAGCGCGTAAGAAAAACTACAAAGCCTTCCTCTATACAATCTACACATAGTCTTCCCCGCTGGTGCCTTCAAGATGTTTAGAACTACTACTGTCCCCCCTCCCCACTGGCCATGCCGGCTGGGGAAGATGGGAGATGTGGTGTTCCCAGCTGGGGAAGACTCATCTACAGCATAGCTTCTATTACCCGAGTTTGTGTTAAAACTCTTAGTCTAACGTTTGGTTCAAGCACAAAGGTTATCAGTTTTATATTGTCTTGCCTCTTGTCCAGTACCAATAAATTTTACAGAGGAAAGGAGAAGCAGAAGAAGGAGCGTTGCGCAGCATAACTTCTTCTAAGTAGTGTCAACTTCCAACTTAATTCCACAGCAGGCCAAAAGTTACATGCGAGGAAAACAAATTTTCCTAATTACCAGGCAGATTCCCAAAGTCCCATAATTAACATAATGAAAAGAGTGGGTGACTAGTGGAAAACTTCACTTGCTTGCACAAAACTCCCAGCTGCTATGAGACTAATTTGCAGCAGCAGCAGAGTTGCAAAAAATAAAAAAATCAGCAGATTCAGGATGTCCCCAAATGTGCATAGAGAAATCTCCTCCTACCCAGCCTGGCACAATATTTTAGGGACGAACCTGCAGCCCTCCAGAACTCCTTCTGCTGGCCTGGGGTGAGTACACTCTCAAATAATTATATGGTATAAGATCACTTGCTTTGTTCCTGTTAAAGGGAAATTATCCTGAAGTTCAAAAGGCACCATAGGACACAATGGATTCTTTACTTTTCTTTATGCCATTTTAGATCTTTATCTTCTGAAGATGCTAAGGAGAGGTTGCATGCAACATGCTCTCTCACCTACCAGAGGATGGGAGGCACCTGGATAAAGGAGACTAGACTCACGCTCAGAAGGCACTTCCCTTTGGACACAACTTAACTCACAGTTTACATTTTGTTCAAGGGTTCCTTCTGTTGCCTCTGAATGACATAATCTAGTTACTCCTCCACTTTTGCTCATTTCTCTAATATACGTAACTTTGGGATCTGTGCTGGCAGTTGTTAAAAACATGTACAATAGAAACACATTCATTTTTCAAACTTTTAAATGCATGTTTGAAATCGATCCCTGCAAAGTTTGCTACCTAGTGCTGCAATATTTATGTCAGCTCCCAAGAAACAAAATAATGCAAGTTACAGGTATGTGTCTATATGTATGGGTATGAAAACCTGAAACCTTAGGTATGAATCTATTATAATTTCTAAATGTGTGCAGAAGATTAATGAGAGTTTTCAGGAAAATGCAAGGTTTTCAACTTACAGGGTTGCTTTACTTTATTTAGAAAAGGACCCCAGTGTAACTATTATCTTGAGTAAGGCACTACATTCTTACATCAAAATATACAATTATTTTAAGAGAAAAAGCTGCTAACTTCTGGAATGAATCGATTATAGTCGAAGAAGGCATGTGGAAGAGGCAAAAATATGGTTTAGGGAAAATTCCCCAGCATGGCCACACAGAAAATCAAGTTTCTGTCTGGTGACACACCCTGCCACTTGCTTAGTTTAGCAGTAACTCCAGTCAAGCCAGCTGAATGGCTGCAGTTTAAACGGAACAGAACAGCAGAACAACATGGAGAAAAGGCTCACAGCTTGTTCACTGAAATCCTGAATGGGATGCATTATTCCTCATCCTGCTGCAAGGGTAGGAAGCCCTTTGACATATATGAAATAAACAGAAAACTCCCCTTACATCTTGGGGCATCTAACAAAAGGACAGAATGATATGAACAATAAGATCTATTTTTAAAAAAACAAAATAACGAGTGCAGGCACATTGTGGAAATCAACTTATTTTTTTCTAGTCCTGGAATGTTCTGTGAAAACGGACACTCTCATAAGGAGGGCAAGGAACGTGAAAAAATGTCGTCCCACCCTTTGGAGTCCCATACGTACAATGGTTCTCAGGGACCCCTGAATATTTGGGACACTTAAACGACACTCAAAAGTGACAGCACCATGTAATCATCTGGCAAAAAGAGAAACCTGGGAAGTAACAGGCTTTGTAAAAAGGCATTATGGACGTCAACGTCTAAATAAGGTCCTTACTTTCCTTACAACACAGGGTTGTTGTTTTTAATAACAAAAAAAAAATACTGACATTTCAAAAATTTAGTGCATTTAGGAGCTTGGTTTAATTTTTATCCAGATGCTATCAGATCCAGTATTTTTAAAGAAACAGAAAGAAGGTATGGGAAAGAACCTTCTTAAAAAAAAAAACCCCAGACCTACTTTAATAATTTTGGAACAAAATATAAGTTAACCTGCCCATACCTTTGAGAAAATATATATATATATACAAAACAGCAGAAAGCTCTGGCTTCCTTTACTATGATCTGCTTAAAAAAAGAAAGAAAAGGGTTTCACAGGGGGAGGGGTACAGAGACACTTCTTGCTAGTCTGCTTCAGCTTTCGATTTCTTCAGATGAGATACTCCACCATTTCCGCATCGTTGAGGTCCTGCCCCAAATTCTGAGCTGGGTTCTTCCTTTCTAGAGTGTTGGAATGGAAAACTGGTGTATCTATAAAGCAAGAGAAGGAAATAAGTTTAAAAGGTGGCGATGGGTGTGTGACTGTACATTTCTAGGGGTGGTAGCCTATTGACAACTATATACTTTTCCAGCTCTTGTTTCCACCTAGCAAAATGCCTTCCATCTAGGGCCGCAATCTTTAAGTGATTTAATTGGTGAGATCAGCTGTTCCCCAACCTTGTGCCCTCCAAGTATTTTAGACGGCAACTCCCATCATCCCCAGCCAGTATGGTCCCTGGGCAGAATGTCACTTTAACTCATTGAAAGCTTTTAAATTATTGTTGTTCATTATTCTTAAGTCCTGGCTCAGCCAAGGGGAAAGTCCTCATTACCTGCTTTGTCCGAAGTGTAGGTCAGATTCATAGCAGGGAGCCTCCCCTGCACAGGAGGCAAAGCAGAGGAGGAAGAGGAGGCGGAGACCTTGCTTTGCTCACTTCCCCGGTCCGTCTGAGTGCTACAGTCTCGGCTGCCGGTCTTGGAGTGCGCAAACAGCAGTGGAGGGGAGGGGAGGATGGGCGAAGGAGTGGAAGGAATGGATTCGGAGCGGCATTCTGTTCCCAGCAGAACACCTGAAAGGGAGAAAAAGGACAAAGCAGTTGCACACCAGATGCATGATGACAGCTTCGTCTTATATTCTGCTCCTTGGGAGCATCCCACAGCACCCAGTCTGTTAAGACAATGTAGAGTTTTTTAATAATAAAAAAGAGCCAAGAGCCTTACTAAAGTATGCATTCCAGAGGGTCACAACACAAACACACACTTCCAACAGTACAACCTTAGGCAAGTGATTATAATGGAACAGACAGAAGTACAGAGTGGGAAAAGATGTGTTTGTTTGTTTGTGCTGCTGTGCATGTGTTTCACTGATGGCAGTCATGCTCCTCACTGCCCAAAGCAGGAAGATGTGTCCACCCCACCCCCTGCCGCAGGTGTGTGGTATTTGAGCCTGGTGTCAACATACTGGCACCAGAGAGAGAAAATTCCAGTGATTGTTCAAATACAACGATAAATCAAGGGGTGGTGGTGACATCGTCATATCAAGACGGCAGTTTGAGTTGACTCTCCGTCACTTCCATGGGGACAATTTCTAAAAAATACATACCCCCGATGTCAAAATTAAATTCTACCTAAGGACAGGGCCGGTCCTGCTAGGCAGGATTTGATCTCTGGTCAACTGGACTGCTCAGAGCCCATGTATGATTTGTGAAAACACACACACAAACACATGTGTAAATCACCTAAGCTGCCCTTCCAGCTCTTGTCCTCCCTCTTATCTTCCAGAATGGGTGTGCTGCTCAGTGTTGAAGAATGGGAGAGCAAGCCTGAGCCAGTGTTGGAGATGGACATCAGGGATTTCGCTGGCCTCATGGAAGACAGCTGGTCAGTCTTGCTGGCCTCTTTCCTGGACCGCTGCTGGAGCACCTTGATCATGGCATCCTTCTCAATGATTTGAGCATGGAGGGTCTTGATCCTAGGACAGGGCAAAAGGACAGTCATCAATATATCAGTGATCCTGGGGCTTTTTCTGACTGCATCCCTCTTCCCAAATATTAAGAAAACTAGGCAGAGTTCATGGGTCTGTCAATAGGATGCTTGACAGCCCATGGGCTCTCACGAAGGAGCTGAGGGATGTCCTGCTACACTCAAGAAGACCCCAGATAATTTGTGCAGGACAGCCTACACCAAGCCTGGTGTTGATGGGACTTCAGGTCCAAGAAACCATCAGGAGGGCACCAGGTTGGCAAGACTTTTCTTTAAATAATTTTTATTGTTTTGTAAATATACAGTGGTGCCTCGCAAGACGAAATTAATTCGTTCCGCAAGTTTTTTCTTCTTGCGAGTTTTTCGTCTTGCGAAGCACGGTTTCCCATAGGAATGCATTGAAAATCAATTAATGCGTTCCTATGGAAACCGCTTGCCAGGCTGGCGGTGCGGAGAAGGGCTTTTCTCCCCACCGCAAGCCTTCAGGACAGGTACGGGAACAGAGGGGAAGGGGCGCAGCGCTTCTCCTCTATTCCCGGGGCTTGCGGTGGGAGGAGGGTTTTTCCTCCCCACCGCCAACATTCAGAACAGCATTCTGAATGTTGGCGGTGGGAAGGAAAACCCTCCTCCCACCGCAAGTCTTCAGGACAGCCTTCTGAAGGCTGGCGGTGGGGCGGAGAGACCTCCTCCTGCCGCCAGCCTTCGGAGCAGCCTTCCAACGGCTGGTGGTGGGGCAGAGAGCCCTCCTCCCGCCGCCAGGCTTCGGAGCATCCTTCCGAAGCCTGGCGGCGGGAGGAGGTCTTTCCGCCCCACCGCCAGACTTTGGAGCAGGCTTCCGAAGGCTGGCGGCGGGAGGAGGTCTCTCCGCCCCACCGCCAGCCTTCGGAGGAGGTCCGAGGACAGTGGGGAAGACGCGCTGCGCTTCCCCGCTGTCCCGGAGATTTCCCTATGGGCTTTCGTCTTGCGAAGGAAGCCCATAGGGAAATTCGTTTTCCGAAGCACCTTCAAAATGGAAAACCCTTTCGTCTAGCGGGTTTTCCGTCTTGCGAGGCGTTCGTCTTGCGGGGTACCACTGTAAAAGGTATAATTTTATCACCACAAACAAGAAAAATCTAACTAACGTGGAAACAGAAATTCAATCCCCCTTCCAAATAACATAAACATTCTTGATCCTGAAATGGTATGTTAACTACTCTCAGTGTCCTTTATTCATCCATAGAGATAAATAACTACAAAGTATCAGTTTATTAATATGTGTATGAAAATCGTAAAAAAACAACCAACCACTTAATTCCTAGGAAAAAGGAATATTAAAACAACAATTGTATGTTAAAGAACTGATTATTAATAAGCCAAAAAGATAAGAGATAAATAAATAGATGAGAGAACAAATAGGAACAGGAATAATCAGATTATCATTTTAAATTAATATAAGCATTCATCAACTAACGCTTAAATTTCACGTGTTACAAATTTATGCACAATGTGAAGGTGGCTGAATTTAATTAACGCTGGTATAAATATAATTGGCAAGATATGTCTGAAGCTCAGTGGGGTTTCTAATCGGGACAAGAGAAAGAAGAGCCAGAGAAACTATAAAGGTGCTTGAAAATGAAGCATTTTTTAATACAAAAAAAATCACATTCCAAGAGGAGACTTGCTAGGCAGTGTTCAGACATGGTTCAAAGCAATTCAATTTGATGCTGGACACAAAAGATGTTTGCATGGAAGGAGGAACCAAGAAATATCTAGATTTTACACTGTTATAGTTGCAACACAGCATTTGTTCCACATTTGTAAGAACTCACACTTTGGAACTCCCTGCCTCTTGACATAAGGCAGGTGCATTTTTGTATTTTTTTTTCAGCACCTGCTAAAAAGATTTTTGTTTAGGCAAGCCTATCCAGATATGCAGAATGCTGAAATGTGATTTAAACTAGCTTATCATTTATTTTAATTGTGTTTTTTTAATGGTTTGAACACCTGTTTTTAACTGATAATCTTAATTTTTTTTGTTCTTTTTGTAAACTGGTTTGAGATTTGTTTGTTTTTACAATTTAGTATAGAAATTTTATGGGAGGGAGGGGAGTTGGGTATGTATGCGCGCACACGTCAAAGAAGTTATGCTCCTCTTCCATGGACCAAGTTATCCAATCCTGGGAGTGGATGAGCCACCTGGCTAGCCAGAATCTCTTCCTCTGGTGTTGTACTACTAAGCCTGCTTGTGTTAAGTATCATTTCCACAAAAAAGGTTTTCTGCAATCCTATGGATTGTGCAGCATATCAGTTTTGACTCCAGGAAAAAGGGTGTGTGTGTGTGTGTGTGTGTGTGTGTGTGTGTGTGTAGAGAAGAAACGTTTCCTATCCTGATTAATTATGTATTTAAAAACTGATATGAAAGAACAGCACAAGAAAAATGTTCAAGCTGCAGTTTACCTTCCCTCCATGTCTAGGCATCTCCTGTTAGCCATCAGGATCTCCTCCTCTTCCTTCTGAATGCGAGCTTCAAGAGAGGTGTCATAACTGGCATTGGGCGAGTGGCTGATGACAGTGGTGTCCCTGAAAAACAAGCAGGACTAGTAGCTGGGCAGCATGTTAGCAGGATCCCTACCCAACAGAACCCATTGCAGCGGAGCTCCTGTGTGTAACCAGTGGAGCTGAACCTCATCCAAATGCAGTGGCGTAGCGTGGGGGGTGCAGGGGGGCCCGGCCGCACCGGGCGCAACATCTGGGGGTTAGGGTTAGGGGGCACAAATCCACGGGTTAGGGGGCGCAAATTACTTGCCTTGCCCCGGGTACTGACAACCCACGCTACGCCACTGTCCAAATGCTAGCCAAACTCCTGTATCGGAAGAATCTCATGTTGCCACACAACGCAAGGTTTCGGTGGCTGAAGGATTGAGTTTTATTGAGAAATTTAGAAATTCTAGCCCTTGTGGTTGTATGAAAAAGCACACAAACTTTTATTAGAAGCCAGGTTCATAATAATGAGATCCTGGAGGTCGACCACTCTTTTTTTCTTTTTCTTTTTAAATATGTTTTACTAAGAGTATAACAGCGAATTAAAGTAAATAAGAACAAAAGGGGCAAAAAAAAAACCTTTTAAAACATTTTTAAAAGCAGTGGAAAACAACACTTTCTCTAAAGGAGTGGGTAAGCAGCTTCTGCATCCTTTGCTGTCGTCTGAGGCTCAGGTGACCTCAGTGGCTTCCATCAGAATATGCTTCGGCTCTTGAAACAGACACACCTTACTTGCACATCAGTCTACGGAGCCATACTCCATGAATGAAATGAAATGAATAAATAAAAACACTGTGGGGATGTGGGCTCTATAGATACTATTTCCTCTCCCCCGGTTTCTGTACTATCAACTCCACTTCCTACCTCTGGGCAGCAACTGTAGCTGCGGCATCCAATGCAAACTGCCTCATGACGCTTTCTTCCAGGTACTTCTGTTCCCACTTTGTCATGTCTGCTTCCAGGGCAAGAATCCGCTCCTCCTTTTCCCGCAGGAGCTCCATAAGTGCTGTGGCGTTGTATTCAGAGACACTGGCCGGCTGAGAAGTCCCCTGGCGCTGATGATAAAACAAGCCAATAAGCTGCTTAGAATGAAGGCTGCTGCCGTATCAGAAATCCCCACTGAACACGTTATTTTTTTGTTTCAGGATAAATATTCGTTGAAAAGTGCGAACATAATACAAAGGGAAAGAATACAATGAACTGAAAATGTAAGCCAAGAGGGCCTTATTGGTGGCTACTCCTAGACTCTGGAACTCCCTTCTCAGAGAAGGCAGACTAGCTCCCTCCTTGTTGTCTTTCCACTGGCAGGTGAAAACTGTTTTATTCTGACAGTCTCTTGGGGACTGACTGTGCTGTCTTTACCAATAGACCTGTCTTTATATTGCTTTAATTCTATTACAGTTTAATTATTTTTAAACTATCATCTTTCATGTTTTTAGCCTTCCGCATGTTATCAGAGTTGTTTTAATTCATGTAAGCTGGCTTTTCCAGTCTGGGGAAAAGGTGGGATATAAATAAAGATAAAGAAAAACCATGGGACATCATAGCCTGTACAGTGCAGCTCCAGAAGGGATAATAAGGCATTGATTCATACAAATATACCATTTAGAAGTATTGAAGAAATGCAAATATAAAAGTGTTCTCCACCTGCAAGCTCCGTCATTATGGAAAGTAAAGGTTATTTAAAATCATAGGTGTGTCACACATTTGCCTACGCCAGGGACACTGAGCAACTGTCCCACTGATCACATTATTATTACACTTGCTAACTCTGTGGCTTCCTGGAGAATAAAGTCTGATTCACCTAAGTCAGCCAAATGTTGGATTGCTTGGCAAGTTTGAAGTGTGCTAATTATCAGTTGTGGGACCAAGCCGTTCTGTGGGTCACTTGGACAGAACAGTTTTTATCCCCTAGTAAGAAAAATGCACACATCTCACTGAAAACCACGCAGTGGGACAACCTGACAACTGTTCAGCTGGAAGCTCTGCTTTGACACACACTAAATTCATTACATAACAGAGGCACTTTATGAACAGTGCAGGAAGCAGCAGAAGGAAAGGCGCCTGTGATGTGTCTCCTAACAGAAAACAAACGCTCACTCTTGAGTCGCTAACTAGGGTCAGTGGCACAGTGTCTGCTCCACATGCAGAAGGTCCTGGGTTCTATCCCATTTCCAGGTAGGGCTGGGAAAGATTCCCTGCCTGAAATGCTGGAGAGCTGCTGCCAGTCAATGTAAACAATACTGAGCTAGAGGGACGAAGCAGCTGACATGGTGTTAGGGTTAGGTTCCTGTGTGTGTTCACCTCCTTTCAAAAAAGCAGTCGGTTAAATAAGTTTCACTAGGGCTTTTTAAAAACCAGAAGCCCAGCTAATCCTCCTCCTATTATTTATACCCTGCCCATTTGGCTGGGTTGCCCCAGCCACTCTAGGTGGCTCCCAGCAGAATATTAAAAACATTATAAAAGATCAAACATTAAAAACTTCCCTAAACAGGGCTGCCTTCAGATGTGCTCTGAAAGTCAGATAGTTGTTTATTTCTCTGATATCTGCTGGGAGGGCGTTCCACAGGGCAGGCGCCACTACCGAGAAGGCCCTCTGCCTGGTTCCCTGTAACTTTGCTTCTCGCAGTGAGGGAACTGCCAGAAGGCCCTTGGAGCTGGTGTCTGGGCTGAACGATGGAGGTGGAGACGCTCCTTCAGGTTTACTGGGCCAAGGCCGTTTAGGGCTTTAAAGGGCAGCACCAACACTTTCAATACTCAGTTGGAAGGTGGAGTTCTGCTTAAGATCCTCTTACCTGCTGCATCCGGAGGGATTCGAGTTCCCTCTCCAGCCGTGTCCGCAGTCGGTGTTCCAGCTGTTCGCGCTTCTCGCAGGCTGCCTGCAGCTGAACCAAGGCCTGCTGCATTTTCTCCACCTTCTCAACATAAACCTGCTTCTTCTTCAACTAAAAGAAAAAAAGGGTGGGGGGAGTGTAGGTGGTGAAGCTCCTTCAGCATCCAGAAGCATCACAGCACCTGCTAGCTCCAGCAAGCCTTCGTCAAGAGCAGCAACCCAGATCCCCCCTCCCCCCAGTCATCCCAAAAGCACAGCAGGGGGAGGGCAGCAACCACCCTTTTGCTGTCTCCCCCAATCAGGGGAAGGGCTGTAGCGCAGTGGTAAGGCACTGCATGCAGGACATTATAAGAACACAAGAAGAGCCAGCTGGGTCAGGTCAAAGGCCCAGGACTCTGTTCTCACACCCACTGACCAGCTGGAGAGTTTGCAAGGTGGTTTGGACTACAGTTCCCATCATCCCCAGCCAGGACAGTCCTATGTTGGTGGGGTTGGTGATGGGAACACAGCTATCCTATCTGGGGCTGATGAGAATTGCAGTCCAAAACATCATTAATAATGATGATCACCACCAAGAGGTCCCAGAGCAGATGACAACAATTCAAACAATTTAGTATGGCAGCACCTGCACTTTGGAACTCCCTGCCTATTGACACCAGGCAGGCGCCTTCACAGTGCTTTTTGGCACATGCTAAACATTATTATTCAGATAGGCCTACCCTGAAAATTCTAAATTATGAGTGGTGATTTTTTGTATTGCTAATTTAATTGTTTTATCTTTTTTGTAAACTGATGTTCATTGCGGATACACTTTTAATTGATCAAACCCTTCTTAAACCAACTAAAGTAACTGATTCGAGCCAGCTAAACATCACAGGCCTCTCCAAGAGCAGAAATAATTTTGCTTCAAGGAGATGCCTGCTATGGCTGAAAAGTATTTCATCAGCCAAGTGCTTTGGTCCAGCATTACTTCTCTCTCCTCATTCCAAATCTTTTTATTGATTTTGCATTAATATACATTAAATGGACACAATAATATCCATACAAAGAAAAAATGCTAAAGTCTCCCACTGCCTCCTTTATATTCTATTGCATGATCATCACTCGTGTTTGTTTAGTATCTATTTTTGCCATTTCTACAACAGGGATCTTATGCATCAAATCATTATAGTCTCCGAAACCTGAAGGAGAAAGGACACGCACAAACATAACTTTAACAAAGGGAAAGCAATCAGGAAGCCAGATCTGTACTGATGCAGCCAACGCATTCTGGATACATACGTAATGAATAGCCACCAACTGGCATAGAAAGTTTCCGGTTTCTTTTCCCCCTTCAATAATGCTACGTCTTGAGTTATTTTCTCTGCAAGTGCTATTCTCCATACACTCTTATTTCTCTTATATGTTCTTTCTCTTGTACGTATGTACTTCCTTATCTTTTGATTAGAGAATAAACCTGTATTCTGAATGGGAGGGTTTTGAGCATTGCTGAGTTGTTGCACAGAACCTTTGAAAACCAGACGTCACGAAGCGCCACCGTGCCTCAACAGCAACTCAAGCCAAACCCATCTGGTCAGTTCTTTCCCACTTTCTGTTTGCTTATTTTAAAATAAGTTATAACCCTCAAAGAGCACCTCTGGAAAATTACTCACAGACCAAAATGGAGTGTTTTTGTTTTTTTAAAACAGTTTAAAAACAACCCAGCAATTTCTGTGGCACTGCATATGCATGGACCCTTGAAACACACACACACACAGACTATAGACAGACATGTTATATCTATGGTGTCCTAGTCATAGAGTGTTGCACTAAGACCTGGGAATCCAGGGTTCAGTTCCCCACAATTAGCTATGAAGCTCACTGGGTGACCTTGGGGCAAATCACTGCCTTTCAGCCTAACCTACCTCACCGGGTTGTTGTGCAGATTAAATGGGGTAGATTAAATGGGGGAGAGCCGTGTATGCCACCTTGAGCTCCTTGGAGGGAACGTTGGGATAGAAATGCAATAAATGGTGGAAAAGATGAGTAAAATGAATATTCTTGGGTGAGCACATCAACCATATTGCACTTGAGGCGGGGAGTAAAATAATCACACACACACACACTGCAAAAACCCCCAAAGCCTTCACAGAAACTGGAATTTGATCTGGTGATATCCCCCCCCCCCAGCACTTCCAAGAGAAGGAATAGCGGACTGACCTTCTCTATCAGTTCCGCTGACAGAAGATAACTATGTGGTGATTGATGATAGTAAGACAGATGGTCTGACTATTAAATCATTTTGGGAGATAAGAGTGATCAAATAGGAGAAACCTCAAATGCTTTGATCAAGGCTGTTCTCTGCTTCCTGCACCTGGGGGCTTGGATGGGTGACAGAATGAGACAGCAAGCTGAGGAGCTGACACTGTGCCCAAACGCCACGTAACAACCCTCTGAGGGTAAGAAAACCCGCATCCTCTCTTTCTTAAATACTTCTGGGACAAAAAAAATGCAAATTACAGAGATTTCTCTGCTGATTAAAATTTACAATCAGAAAACTTGTAACAGCCACTTCCTGTCTCTAAGAACAAAGGGGAAACTGGTGGTGGCAATTAATGGAGGTAAAGTTAATATTAAAGAAAAAACTTAGTTGATATTTACCAATAATAATAATAATCTGGGACTTCGGACTTTGGTGGGGGAAAAGAAAAGAATGATTCTGAGAGGCTTTGACTTAAAAGAAATACTGTTTAACAGAAAGTGGAGAAGATGGAAGTTATCATGGACTGGCTGATTATTTCTTTTAAATGTAATTGGCAAATGGAAAATTGGAAGCCCGTTTTATCTATCTTTAATCTTTTCTTTCTTTCTTTCTTTCTTTCTTTCTTTCTTTCTTTCTCTCTCTCTCTCTCTCTCTCTGTTTCTTCTTTTTATTTTTTCTTTGGAATCCTATGCTTGGGGCCTTTGTTAAGGTCCAGGGAATTAAGTATTCATGTGGGTGGTGGATGGTTCATGGAGGACCCTGGGTGGGTGGGAGGCAGGGAAGTGTTGTCCCTCCTCCCAGGGTGAGTGGCTGGGAGGAGAAAGGAAGGATCCCAGGTGAGAGATGAGAGGGACTGAAATGTTGGGGGGGGGGGGGCTGATAATTGCCTTTGGGAGAGGAATCTATATTCTACTTGTTCTGCTTGTAGTTAATAGTAGCGGCTATCTTATTGTATTGTGAAAAACTTTAATAAAAATCTTCTTTTTTATTTTAAGAAATTTGATGAAAGAAACGGAATTCTTATCTTCCCATATAACAAAGGGAAAAAAGCTTGGCTACAACAACTGCAGACTATTGGAGAAAACCAAAATTTGAAAAGTATACTTTGAACAAATACTATTAGCAGCTTGGATTTGATCACCACAATAGTTATTAAGCGGAAAGAAAGCAAATTAGAAAACCATGGCCATATTATCCCTGTTGATGCTGATCAAAGAACCTTCCCTTATTTTCAAAAATTCTTTTGGTACATATTCTGCATAGTGACCCAAAGCACAAGATGTCTTCCCAGCGGGTCAAAAATTCCAAGCAATCATTCAGCCATAACTCTAGAGCTGCCACAGTTTGGGAATGAGTCCCAAGACGCTTGGCAATGTTTTTCTCGTAACAGAGATGAAACCTTCTCCAGCTCCTATTAAAATCTGGGTGAGAGAAGACTTCCAGGGCGCAGACACAGAAAACAACCCCTCTCTTCAAAGGAGATGGGAAGACAACCAAGGAAGCTTTAAAAGGGGATTAGGGCAAATTCATGGAGGAGGAGAGGGCTACCAGCAACAATGGCTGTGCTCTGCCTCTACAGCTGTAGGCAGCAATGCTTCTGAGTATCTGGAATGCTTCTGAGTTGCTGGAAACTGCAGGAGTAGGGAGTGGTCTTGTGCCTGAATCCTGTGTGCTGGTTTCCCGCAGGCAACTGTTTAGGAGAACAGGATGCTGTACTAGGTGGGCCACGGGTCTGATCCAGCAGGTTTTTACATTTTTAATGCAGCTGCTCTGAAATCAGATAATCTAGCAGCTGCGACCATCCTCCAACATGTGTACTGAAAACACAATAGCACCAGCATTCCATTGCATGAGGGTTTCTTTCTTTTATTTTACAGCCTTGCTCACCCTGGTGACCCCAAGATACCCTGGACCACAACAGCCACCAGTCCCTGGCCAGCCCAGTTCCCCCACCTGCACAATGAGCTCATGTAGCCCACCCCATCTACAAGCCCCCCACCCCCCTTTGCTACTTTTGGAAGCATGCAAAGAAAAAAAAACAGAGAAAGGAGGAGAGCACAGTTCCCCATTTTATTCCCCACATACCCAGCTGCGCAAAGACTGAAATCCCGCTGTCTCAGACGGACTGAAGAATAAGCATGCCACCGTCCAATTTTGTTATCTGGGCATCAGGAATGAAGCCACCCCACCCTACTTTATTTCCAAAAGCGAGCTCAGAGGCCCAACTGGACTTGCATAAAAACAGCCTTCACAATACTATGCCCAATCATCCTCTTAAAAAGGAGTCTGGAAAAGGTTAAGCAAGCAAGGAGAGTCAAGGGAGCAAGAAAAGCGAAGAAGCAGCGTGCACAACACACACACACACCAATTATCTACATGTGCCAAGAACACCACTTGGCAAAATCCTTCCTCTTTTGTAAGGCTAGATTGGAAATTATTTACAATTACGGGCTCAGAAATGTGGACTAAGCACACAAAGGATCTGGCCAAACCACTATAACAGCTTGATAACCAGTCGGTGCTAAAATCATAGGCCTAGTTCTCCTTTTCAGAACTCAAACACCCTTCACACAATGGTGTTTTGGAAAATTACAGTAAAAAAGAAAAGGGCAAGTCTTTTAGAGATTTTAGTTTCCTTAATAATGCTCAGTGAGTGTTTGAAGAAAGGGGGTCAAGCTGGCATCCTTAAGGACATTCCATTCTCACTGCCTTTTAGCAGTGCAGATCCTATAAGTTTAACTGATGCTCATTCATGGAAAAGCATCCACATTAATTTGCAAGAGGAATGAAAAGCACCAACCTGGCCCTTCGCAAGAGCTTTAAGCACAAATGCTGGTTGGGATCTCACTTATTTGAGATGAAAGCAGTGGAGGTTTTCCTTTTCAAAATGTTTTGTTTTTAAGACCAATTTCCAAACTTTCTAAACTCTCCAAGGGACCTTTGCAGATATGACTAAACTGAGAAATACAGCTTTAACTATATTCTTTCATGACTCTCTTGAGATAGATGAAAAAAGCTTTTGTGCTGCCCCCAGGACATTATATGATGGGCATCTGGATAATTTGTATGGATTAATAAGAATCATTTATGCTACTGCGCAACTTGATATGACTTTCTTTGCTTTTCCGTTAAAAGTGAATGTAGATGACAGGATGCAAACACAAAAGTGTGAAACAAGAAACAGACTGAACACGTGACGAGAACCTCCAGCAGCTCCTCTGCGCTGGGGAATGGGGCCTTACCTCTTCTTCCAGTTTCACCACTTTGGCCTGAGCATTGTTCAAAGCCTGGTCGCGAATTTCAATGTGCCTCCGCTGTTCCTCATTAGCAGAGCGAACTCCAGCTAGCTCAATCTCTAGCTTCTCCTTCTCCCTCTGGGTTTCTTTGTCTGTCCGAATAAAAGGGGAGTGGAAGGAAAACTTTTTAAGAAAATGGGCAGAAGGGCAAGGAGAAAGATTGAGTGGTCTTCTGGGAAATCCATTTAAAATCTCTGTTTCTTTTAAAATGCGTATCACCCTTCTTCATTCTACCTTTCCTCCAAGGAGTGCAAGGCAGTTGGCATGGTTCCCCCCTGAAACTTTTATCCCTACTACAACCATGTGACAGGCTGTGACACTGGTGGATCTCAAGTTCTAGTAAAAAAACAAATTACGATTCTGCAAGCCTGATGTTTGTCCACCTGTATTTTATATATTAACAGCCTCAAAAATCGTAGGTCTTGCAGCAGATGTCGAATTCAGTGCCTCACTGTGTACAGAAAAGGACAATATACAGCTAGCAGGAGTGATTTCACAAACCTAATTTCCAGGAAGATTATCTGACTGCTTTGGTCAAGTCCAGCCTTCGTGCCATTCCTTAGCTACATGAACTACACAGTGGAGTTTGCTACAAATGAGACAGACAACACCCATGCAAACATAGATCCTAACTGTGCAATTCCTTGTTCGTATTAAGGAAAGTCAATTCTGGTGTGCAAAAACAACATTTTGTGCTAGTGATTAAGGATTTGGATGACTTCCACACAATATGCCTAGTGTGATTTGGGCTAGGTAATTGGAGGGAGAGAAGTGAGTCTACCCCCACACAAGGGAATTGTGTAAATTGGACTTCAACTAAGGACTTTGATTTGGCTGAAGCAACACACACACACACACACACACACACACGAGATGAATCCAAAATGGAATGGATTCGCTGCTTGCTTTAATCCAAAAAGAAGTGTTCTACGAAGAAAGAACTATCTGGAACCTCTGCAGTGAGGTGTCCAAACAAGACCCATTTTACGGGTTACTATGTTAAAAAGCAAAACAAAACAAACAGGATAATCCAGGCATGCCTAAGGCATGAAGTGGCACGGCAGAAATGAAGAATGAATTCACCAAGGGTGCTAGTTTTTGTGGAGCTGCTGTGGTTCTCAGCATTCTACCAGTTGGATGCCAACACTGACTCAGCTGCAGAATACACACCTCTTGAATAAAATACATCCAGCCCTGACAACACAGGAGAAAGCACATTCCAAGCTGCAGCATCATCCCATGCCTAAGGAATTACACCAAGTCATTTTGTTAACAGAACCAGATTTTATCCAGCCAGCAGACAGGCTAAGCAGTGCCAGTCTTGCAGGTGTGGAGAGAATGGAAGCAGAAGATAATCACACACAGAATTTTACACTGTATTCACATTGAGAATTTTACACTGTATTCACATTGAGATTTTAGTGGTAGGGCTCTGTTTATAAATGTTATAAAAGTGAACCTATAGATGTGAAGTATTTTCACACCCTACCGATGGGGAATGGGATGGTGCATCTCATTCAGTTAGCGCTGGAATATCCATCAGTAATTAAAAAGATTGCAGGCGCTGGCGTTAAGGAGTATCTGCAGCATTTTCCCCTTTCAAAACCAATTATGTTTCAGGAGCAAACCAGAGGAAGATGAATGTTGGTGCAAGACAAGCTTTGGGTCTGCTCCAGCAGGAGTCTTCCTAGATTCTTATCCCAACAGGTCCTGGATCTACCTACAGTGGCCAGTCAGATGCTTCCAGAAAGTCCACAAACAGAGGCATGAAAGAAAAAGTCCCCCGTCCCCCGGTAGTTACTCCCTTGCAGCGAGCATTCAGTGATCGTCATCATGGCTCGGCTCAGAGGCAGCCTAGCAGCCACTGGCCAGGGAAGAACCATAGCCTGCACTATCAGTTCAATGAGCCAGAAAAGAAATCCCTGCTGGCATCTCCAGGAAGAGCTGGGAGAGTCCTATAATCTCTCACTTTGTTCTGCACTATAGAACTATATCCAGTGCAATTTAGGAAAGGTAGCGGTAAGGTGGGGTAGAACCAAGGGGTAGAAAAATAAATGTTCAGGGGAAGTGTGAACGTGTGGAAGTCAAGACCTGTAGTGAGTAAAGGGTGGGAAAGAGAAACTGCTCATCACTATGAGCAGCACTGATTGCGCCTAATTTTTTTTTAAGACACCCCCAGCATCTCACCATCTTATGCAATGCTGAGCCATTCCCAAGCCTACCCACTGTTTGCCCTAGTGATTTCTGAACAGCTGTCACCTCAACCCCACCTTTGCAACAGGCCTCTACCATATTAAAGGAGAAATTCAGACTCACTTTGTGCAAAGAGCTGGCAGATGGTTTTCTTGTTATCCTCAGAGCCTTCCTTTTCCGCAAGCTGCTTGTTGGCTGTTTCCATACGCTCTGCAGAGGAGAGGATAAATACATTTTACAGAATCCGCACAGCTAATTGCAGCTAGCATACTGTACGTTTTTCTAACACCAAGCTTCCTCAATCAATCTGGTGCTCCGGCTGGAGCTGATACCAAGTTGCAGTGAGGTGGATAGCAATAAAAGATGACTGGATAAATTCACAGATGGTAAAGCTATCAATGGCTACTGGCCACAATGGAGGCTAGTTCTCATGGCTGAAAAATAATTATTTATAAAATTAAAAAAATATTTTATAAAAATATTATTTAAAATAAAATTAAAAAAATATTTTATAAAAATATTATTTATAAAAATTATTTATAAAAATAAATAATTTTAAGAAGACTCTGTCATGCAACCAGGGGTGGTGAGGGGGCAGTGGGAGAGGAGGAGAAGTGCAGGGTCACTTTACTGGAGCACCTGAGAAACCAGCTGTTATAAGCAGTTCAAGGGGGAGGAAGGGCTAATATCTCAGCTGCTCATTAGAAGATCTCTTCTGGTATCTGGTATCTGAGTTTCCTTATTTTCTCCTCCTTCCCCACTCATTTGCCTTTTCTGCTGTGTCTTTTAGATGGTTGCCTGAGGACAGTGACAGTCTTTCTTTCTTTCTTTCTTTCTTTCTTTAAAAAACTGATCTGTAAATCACCCTCCAAGACTTCTTTTCCAGCTGAAGGGTGTAGTTAGAAAAAGCTATAAATAAATAAAAGTTTTAAGCATAGAATTTCTCAAAATAGGCTAGAGAGCTTTTAGGTATGGCAAACTGCCACAATGGCACAATTCAACATCTGTGTCGCTACAACAGAGTCAGAAGACAGAGAATGCTGCACTTGGGTAGAAATCTCCCTTGAGCTGTGAAGTCTATCAGACAACCTGGAGTTCGTCACATGCTCTCAGCAGAACAGAGTGCCTGTGTGGAGTAGGGGTTAGAGTGTCCGACTAGGACCTAGGAGACTGGGGTTCAAATCCCCGCTCAACCATGAAGCTCACTGGATGACTTTGGGCTAGTCATTGCCTCTCAATCTAACCAACCTCACAGGGTTGTCGTGTGGATTAAATGAGCCAGAGAAGAACCATGTATAGCACCTTGAGCTCCTTGTGGGGGAAAGAAGGTGGGATATAAAATGAATGAATGACTGAGTTCTCAGAGACCTCAGAGTTGCCATACAGCAAGTTTCGCAGGCAAGCAGGATACCAGTGTTTTCCCAGTCCAAGTTACTACACAGAGCTGTTGTAAGGGGAGGCGTGCTAAGACTTGTAAGCCAATAAAAATTATTTACAAGGGAAATAAATAGTGTGGTATTAGAATCAAAAATCTTTCTATCATGGTACTAATCTTAATTACATACATTAGTCAGTCATCAGCTATCAGTGCTAACACGTAGAGTATTTTAAATGTCTTTTTCATGCCTGTGTGTGCACTCCTGGAACCATATGTTTAGAGAAATGCTGGTAGTCTTAGTGGCCAAGGTGATTTTTATTAGCCTGCACAGTAGCTATGGCTCTAACTGGAACACCTGTACCTGGAAGAAAACGACATTGGCATAATGTGTTCCTGGACTGCAACTCCTATAATCCTTGACTATAGGCTTTGCTGGCAGGGGCTGATGGGAGCTAGAGCCCAGCAACTCCAAACCCAGGGAAGCCTGCTTTAAACTCATGTATAAACAGAAATTTACCTCTGAGGTCTCTATTGAAGTCATGCAGCCTTCGTATCTCTCCTTCCAGCTTGTTCCTCATGGTCTTCTCCAGAGTCTCCCGCTTTGTGGAAGACTTTTCCAGGTTATTGTAGGCTTCTGAAACTTGCTGAATTTCTGTTTCCAGCTGGAGCAAACAAGAAAAGAAAACTATACATGCATTTTCTATCTATCATCTATCTATCATCTATCTATCTATCTATCTATCTATCTATCATCTATCTATCATCTATCATCTATCTATCTATCTATCTATCTATCTATCATCTATCTATCTATCTATCTATCTATCATCTATCTATCTATCATCTCTCTCTCTCTCTCTCTCTCTCTCTCTCTATCTATCTATCTATCTATCATCTCTCTATCATCTATCTATCTATCTATCTATCTATCTATCTATCTATCTATCTATCATCTATCTATATCTCATCATCTACCTACCTACCTATCCACTATATAACAGTATTTAGCACGAACATATATAAGCTTTTTCTGTCAAGACTGGCCCGTTCGGGCAGGGGTACCTTTACCTTTATATAAGGGACGCGGGTGGCGCTGTGGGCTAAAGCCTCAGCGCCTAGGGCTTGCCGATCGAAAGGTCGGTGGTTCGAATCCCCGCGGCGGGGTGCGCTCCCGCTGCTCGGTCCCAGCGCCTGCCAACCTAGCAGTTCGAAAGCACCCCCGGGGGCAAGTAGATAAATAGGTACCGCTTACCAGCGGGAAGGTAAACGGCGTTCCGTGTGCGGCTCTGGCTCGCCAGAGCAGCGTTGTCACGCTGGCCACGTGACCCGGAAGTGTCTCCGGACAGCGCTGGCCCCCGGCCAATAGATGTGAGATGGGCGCACAAACCCCAGAGTCTGTCAAGACTGGCCCGTTCGGGCAGGGGTACCTTTACCTTTATATAAGCTTTGTGGTGGTAGTGGGGGAATGAACGACTAGACCTCATGCAAAAGAAAGCAGATCACAACCATGTTGCAAACAGAACACCTTTCACTCAGTGAGCCACAGGCACATGATACTGTTCTGGTACTGAAGCAAGCAGGTCTGGTCCTGAGAAAATTGGATGGGAGAAGGAGGGCCATAGCTCAATGATCAGAGCATCTGCTTTGCATGCAAAAGGTCCCAGGTTCAAGCCCCAGCATCTCCAGGTAGGACTGGTAGAGACTCCATGTCTGAAATCCTGGAAAGTTGCTGCCAGTTAGTGTGGACAATACTGAGTTAGGTTGACCAATGGATCAGAACAAT
The DNA here is from genome assembly GCF_965113315.1 of Podarcis vaucheri. Classification (NCBI taxonomy): domain Eukaryota; kingdom Metazoa; phylum Chordata; class Lepidosauria; order Squamata; family Lacertidae; genus Podarcis; species Podarcis vaucheri. The sequence continues at coordinate 30,595,247 of NC_138758.1, forward strand.
GGCCCATCTAGTTCAGCATCCTGTTCTCACAGTGGTCAACCAGATGCCTCAAAAGGAAGCCCACAAGCAAGAGCCCTCTCCCCTTCTGTGCTTTCCAGCAACTGGTATTCAGAAGCATTACTGCCTCCAGCTGTGGAGGGCAGAGCATGACACCCTGGCTAGTAGCCATCAATCGCCCTTGCCTCCATCCATTTGTCTAAATCTCTGTTAAAGCCATCCAAGTTGGTGTCCATCACTGCCTCCTGTGGGAGCAAGTTCCATAGTTTAACTCTGTGCTGTGTAGAAGTCTTTTCTTTTGTCTGCCTTGAATCTGCCAACATTCAGCTTCACTGGATGCCCACAAGCCATCTAAAAGGGTGTCCCATGGAAGATGGAGCAAGCTTGTTTTCTCCTCCTCCAGAGAGCAGGACCTGAACCAATGGCTTCAAGATTCTGACTAAACATCAGGAAGAACTTTCTAGTGGTAGGAGCTGCTCAATAGTGAAACAGACTCCCTCAGAATGTAGTGGACTCTCCTTCCTTGGAGATTTTTAAGCAGCGGTTGGATAGCCATCTGTCATGGAGGCTTTAGCTGAGATTCTGCATTGCAAGAAGCTTGGACTAGATGACACCAGGGTCCCTTCCAACTCTACAATTCTATGAAATGAGTCTCCTCCACCTTTCCAAAGAATGCAAAGTTTTGTGGGTCAACGAGAGGTGTTTCAACACCCTCACAAAAGCCACAATTTCTAGGACATGTGCAATAGGAAGCTGCCTTCTTGGTCAACGTGGCTCAAGTGTTATGCACGTTGACCGGAAGTTGTTCTCCAAGGATTCAGGCCAGACTTGCCCAGCCCTCTCTAGAGATGCTGCTGGGGGCTGAAGCCAGGACTCTCTCTGTACAAAGCAGGTCTCAGCCACTGTGCAAGGGTCTTCTGAAGCCATAAGCAAGACAGCAGCAGATGTACGTAAAAGCAAATGTGGTCCAACAGTATACATGCAGACTAAACCAAGACATAAAAAGTTCTCCCAGTAGATGCTTGCATACAACAACTGTGGTGTTCTCCGGCTTCAGAAAAGGGCAATCAAAGTGATGAAAGGAATGCCATCACTCCCCTATGAGGAAAGGTGGCAACCTTTGGGACTTCTCACTTCAGAGCAAAGGCGAGTAAGAGGCCAAACAATAGGAGTTCATAAATTTATGCATGGCCTGGAGAAAGTGGATAGAGAATCGTTTTCCTCCCTGTCTCATAAAACTAGAACTTGCTGATATCTGATGAAGCTGAATGTTGGAAGAATTTTGGACAGATAAAAGAAAGTACTTCTTCACTCAGTGCATAGTTAAACTGTGGAAATCCCTCCCACGGGAGGCAGTGATGGCTGACAACTTGGATGGCTTAGAAAGAGGAATGGGCGGATTAATGGAGGATAAAGCTATCAAGGGGTACTAGCCATGATGGAGGCTGCGCTTGGCCTCCGCGGTCAGAGGCAACAATGCTGTTGATGGAAACTGCAGGACAGGAGAGGGCTCTTGTGCTCAGGCCTGGCCTGCGGATTCCATACAGGCGTCTGGTTGGCCGCTGTGAGAACAGGATGCTGGACTTGGAAGGGCAGCGGTCTGAAGGGCACCTCTTACACTCCTAAGAATGAAATACTAAATGGGGGTGGGATGGGGAGGTTTCACCAGTTCTTACCTTTTGGAGCCTGGCTACTTTCTCATAGCATCCTTCCAGCTCCTGGCGCAAAGCTCTGTTCTCATCAGAGAGGATCTCCACCATCTGCTGGGCCCTGGAGACAATGGCGAAAGGGTCGACAGGCATCTGCTGGTATGGGGAAGGGGTCGGCTGGGGCCTGCTGAGGGCCGAGTAGGAGTCCCCTTGCTGATGCTGATGATGTTGCTGCTGCATTTGCATCTGCATCTGCATCTGCTGCTGCTGCTGGAAATGCTGCTGTGGCTGCCCAACCACAGGCTGGCAGAGCCGGTAAAGCTCTCCCTGGTGGACGTGGCTGGGCATAAAGAGCTGCTGGGTCCGTTGCTGGGAGAAAGGGTCTCCTTGGACAGGAGTGTTTGGAGGCTGGGAAGGAGATACCCTGGAGGGAGGCAGCGACTGCAGGAGCGTCATGGAGCCCAAGGAGGTGAGTGAAGACGTTGGGCTGTGGTGGTGAGGAGGCCTCTGCTGCAGCTGGTGCTCTGGGTTTTGCCTGCAAAGACCAACAAACACCAGTGGCTCACTTGGGCTGATCTGGCAAAGAGACAAAGTCATATGAACAGAGATGGGTGTGCGGTCAAGGCCTCTACAGCCTGGCCATATGATGCAGGGGGTGATGGGAGTTGTAGTCCAGCCCGCAGGGGCTGGTGGGAGTTGTAGTCTGGCCTGCAGGGGCTGGTGGGCATTGTAGTCTGACCTAGAACCTGCACTGTGCTACTTCAGATTGCAGGTGATAGTTCTGCCCATGGAATGGTACCCGACCAAAAATGGTTCCTACGTATGAAGAGTTAGCAGGTCAGGTAAAAAGCCTTCAACCCAGAGAACTCATTTTTATTGTGTAAGACTTTGTCCTTTTTTCCTGACATGGAGGAAATGTCAGTCACATGGGCCCTCATGTGCAGTCTGAATTGGTACAGTCAGTTGGTACTGACTGACAACCTCAGTGAGAATTAGATGCTTGTTTGGCCCAGCTACTGTATATCAATCTTCCATCAAATACAAATTAGCCTGAAAGCATAACCATTTCAGAAGCAATTAATTTTTTTTGAGGCTGGTTTAAGAAAATTCCTTCTAGCACACCAAAGGGGAAAAGAAGAGTGATCAATGTGCCCCACTGCAAAAACCTTTGTTCTCGTGTTAAGGTTCACTGTCTGAACCTCCCAAAAATTTCTTACCTGCTGCATTCTGCATTTATATTTATTTGTAAAAAATATTTTGCTTGCTGGTCTCCAGATGGAGAATAATATTTTTTTAAAAAAATGCAGTGAAAACATCAATACAACTATGTAAAGGAGACAATGAGCATTCCCTCTCCCCAAAGATGTGGCAAACATTAAAAGCTTGTTTACAGTTTCCTTTGAAGAGACACAGCCCTGAATCTGCTGGGTGCTGTTCCGTTAGGGTATGGAAAAAGACATACGTGCTCCCTCAACTGCTACCTGAACTTTCCATACCAGCTGTCCATTACAAGAACCTTAACTTTAAGAATGTAAACCTAAGGGCAAAGACTGCCTTACTACTCATTTTCGTCAGCAGTTCTGGAAGCCCTTTCAGCTAAAGAACAGGGTAGAAATGCCATGAATGAATGAATGAATGAATGAATGAATAGGTCACTGGTTCTGTGATCTGTAGGCCGCCATCAAGGAAGCCCTTTCCACAATGACCACCAGCATACAAAGAAAATAATCTAAGCAAGTTCTTAAAGAATGGGAAGGTCTCATATGGAAGAAGACACACCTTCAGCAATCAATGCTCAGGTTAAAAGCAGAGCCTCACCACCTTGAATTTCACCTGGTAACAAACTGGTTAGCAAGAGCAGCTCACATCAGCCCACGTGTTAGATGCTCTCTGTCACCAACACCAGAAATCACCTGCTAACATATTGTCTGCTTAACACAAGAAAAGCCCTACTGGATCAGGTCAGGGGTGCCAACTATAGGGGGCCCCAGGGGCCTGAGAACCCACAAAAATTTGTTGTGGGTGCTGAGAACCCACATTGCTGGACCCCCGATACATCTTCCGGTGCCTCGTGAAGCACCAGAATTCAAGTCTGAGGCCTTGCAAGCCCTTGGAGATGTTAAACAGCATTGGGAACAGAGACCTTGCAAGACAGGATAGCTCACTTGGTTAGAGCTGACAAGAGTGTGGTGCTAATAAAAGCAAGGTTGCAGGTTCGATCCCTGCATGGGACAGCTACATATTCCTGCACTGCAGGGGGTTGGACTAGATGACCCTCAGGGTCCCTTCCAACTCTATGATTCTAAGAGGGTTTCCATTTTATCTCAGAACAGTCTGTCCTACCGTGGGATTTGAAGCAATGTGTGCTGGTAAATGCCCACTGGTAAGTTCGTTCTTTTAAAAAATATTTTTTAAAATCACATGCAAGAGGGTTTGAATCTCACAATAGAGATTCTATGTCTAGAAGAGATGCTACTCAAAGACTGCCTATCTGTCTAATAAATTTACTTATCTGGACAGACAGTTGTCCAGGCAGGGTGGGACGGGTGGGACTGGGTATGCTAGTCCACAGCAAATAGCAATCTGACATTCTGAGATCATGCATGTCCATTTACACGCATCTATGCATGCCAGAGAGATATGACAGACATCTGCCACTCCGAGATGCAGATTCTAAGGAGTTGGAGGAAGGGACTCAGTTTATTGGGAAATAAACATTACAAAAAGATATATTTGAATTTCCCTTAAGAACAAGAAGAGGATTAACAACGGGGGTACCTTTAACAAGGATTATCCCTAACACCACAAGATGCGACTAGAACACATGAAGATGGCCACTATATATGGCAGGACAGGACAGAAGGTAGATTGGGATCTACCAACAGATCTCCAAGCAACAAAAAGCTTTTGTCCCTTATGAAGAAACACTCTGGCAAGACCCAGGAATGGAATATTTCTTGGCGGATAAAAAGAATAACAACGTTAATGACCAAGGTTTGCTTCTCAGCTGAAAGGTCTCCGAAGATGAAACTTTCACGTTAATTGCAAATTGTATCTCATGTTTTTATTTTCCATATCATATAGTATTTTAAATATGTGCATATCTTATATTTTGCATAATCCTGAATTTTAAACAAGGAAATGTTTTAATTAATCTTCAACGTTTCCATTCTTTGTATGCTCTGGGTCTGTGACGGGATAATAAATCACAGAATGATGCAAAGTCAGAAGAGACCACAAGGTCATCCAGTCGTACCCTCTACAATGCAAGAATCTAGCTAAAGAATCTCTTAACAAGATGGCCATCCAACCTCTGCTTGAAAGCCTTCAAAGAAGAGGAGCCTACTAGTTTCCAAGGTAAGTCCATCCCACTATCAAATAGCTCTGACTGTCAGAATGTTCTTCCTGATGTTTAGCTGGAATCTCCTTTCTTGTAACTTGAAGCCACTGGTTTGTGCCCTACCCCCTGTAGCAGTAGAAAACAAGCTGGCTCCATCTCCTATGTGACAGCTGTTCAGATAATCGAATATGGCTATCATGTCTTAGAACATCAGTTTTCTCTTCTCCAGGCTAAACAAACCCCACACCCTCAACCATTAATGACTGATCAATTGACAAAAATCCTGCCCAAACCATCTAAAGACTAAGCAGCAGTAGCAGATTCTGTGACCTAGTCATGATTTGTGGGCTAAGCAAATGCCCAAAGGAACCCTGGTCCTTAAATCTATGTTCTGCACCTGCGCACACACAAAGCACAAACGTCACATAAAAGTGCATCAGGTAAAAGCCACTATGTGGAACCTGGTTCAAGTTAGTGGATCACAGGGTTCTAGTCAGAAAAACATAAAGGCTTCCACAAAACCATATAGTGCCTGGCCTGGTCAATGGAAGCTACTCCTCCGACTCCCAAAAAGGGAGGGAGAACGAGACACAGTTTATTGTATTCATTATTGATCTAATTATCTCATTTATAACTCACCTTTCCTCCAAGGAGTTCAAGGTGACATGCATAGTCTTTCTCCTCCCCATTTTATCCTCAGAGCAACCCTGCAAGGTAGATCCAGCTGACAAGTAGTGACTGGCCCAAGATTACCCAGTAAGCTTCGTGGCCAACTGGTGATTTGAACTCTGGTCTCCCAGGTCCTAGTCCGACACTCCAGCTACCACACCACAACTGGCTCAATTTCTCCTCCAAACAGTAAACGAGGAAGAGGTGGGTGTGGTTTCAGCAAAGAGAAAAGGGTCCGTATTTCCCCTTAAATTTGTCAGGAACCACATTAAGTGTTATATGCAAACTCAACCCTGCTGAATTCATAGCCGTGACAGATGGCCTGGGACTGCAGAAAGGAGGCGAAAGGACAGTCTTGCCCTGTCCATTGGCCGAAGGAACAACAACCACTAGCCAGCTGTTTATTAGGCAAGATCGGCGAGAGAAGATCAGCTTGACCTGAACCAAATATAAATACATAATAGCTTAGCAGTTCATTGCTGTCTTGAACAGTTGAACCCTGCCCTACATATTTTGCAAGGTTTGTCTTCTTAGTCTGAAGTCTGATACTTATTATTATTATTATTATTATTATTAATGCTAAGGAGTTGCTTTGCGGGACAGTAACGTTCACATTTGCTGATATTTTGTGAGCACAGTATTATTTCAAAGTACCCTATGCAAAATGAATTACTGGATTCTGTTCGCTTTTAGCTATGTTTTGTGTACATCTTATGGGCACTGAAGTAATGTGACTTCAATCATACGCAGCTAAAGACCGACGGGTTGAAATTCTGCAAGTTAAAGGTGGAGGGCTTCAAAGCTCTTTTTGCACTAGGTTTTCCTGGCGCAAAAATATCCTTTCAGCTCTCAGTTTTGTTTCGGGGGACAAGGCCCTCCTTGTCACACTGATTCTGGGATGCACTCATGAGATCTCACAGGGCTGCCTTGAGATCCCAGGAGATTTCAAATTAGCAGGGCCCTCTCAGCACAGTCACTTTGGAAAGCTGATATGCTCATATGGAGGAGGTTTGAGTATACAGTCATACCTTGGAAGCCGAAAGGAATATGTTCCAGAAGCCCTTTTGACTTCCAAAACCAAAGCTCAGCTTCCAATTAGCTACAGGAAGCTCCTGCAGCCAATCGGAAGCCGCGTCAGACATTTGGGTTCCAAAAATAGTTTGCAAACTGGGACAATCACGTCTGGGTTTGCGGCGTTCGGGAGCCAAAACGTTTGAGAACTAAGTTGTTTGAAAACCAAGGTACAACTGTACACATTTTTGTGCACATATTGAACCCCTGAAACCAAACCACAGCATAAAATACAACTGTACTGTAGTGATAGGGTGGCAATATGGGGTGGTGGTTTTTTTTTAGTATTTTGGTTGTAAACAACCTCTAGTACAGTAATAACTAACAATGAAAATGAACTGAATGGCAAAAAGTATGCAGCCTACAAGTGCTCTCAGCTGCTCTGAGCTCTTGGTTGGAGGGCAACGAATTTATTTGTAAGTTTTAGGTGTTCTTAGTCCGCTGCTGCCCTGCTTCCATTGCGTAATATAATCTGAATTAATTAATTGCCATCCGAGTCTCACTTCCACACCCCCATTGCTGCTGCTATTGTCTCCCTCCACAAATTACAAGTTAGGAACTATGTGTTTAAGTCTTCTTATTGTTCTTCTGTTATAACTGTCTTCGCAATGGGGGTTATTCAGGTTAAAAAGAAGGGAGGAGGGAATCCTTGTACATATTACAGAAGTGGAATTTTAGCTGCTTCTGGCAAAAAAAGCATTCTAAAATTCTCCTAACTTAAAAAGAGGGAAATGAAGTCATGTGAATATTTAAATTCAAATATGCAGAACGGGATTCACAGCCCAAAAGGAAGAAATGCATCACCAGAAGATACAGATTTCGCATTAAATCGGCATGCTGATTTATAAGCACAGAGACAGGTTTAGAATTGATTGCTATGATTTAAATAAAAATATGGTGAATCTGACCATGGGGAGTAGAGGAGACTGCGCTACCCCAATGCAGAAAAAGATGCCTCAAGACAAGAAATAACTCTAATACAGTGGTGCCCCGCAAGACGAATGCCTCGCAAGACGGAAAACCCACTAGACGAAAGGGTTTTCCGTTTTGGAGGTGCTTCGCAAAACGAATCTCCTATGGGCTTGCTTCGCAAGACGACAATGTCTTGCGAGTTCCTGCTGGTTTTTCCCCTCCCCCCTTTTTCTAAGCCGCTAAGCCGCTTATCAGCTGATCCGATCAGCAGATAAGCTGCTAAAAGCCGCTAAAAGTGCTAATCCGTCAATGGGCTTGCTTCGCAAGACGAAAAAACCGCTAGACGAAGAGAATCACAGAACGGATTCTTTTCGTCTTGCGAGGCACCACTGTACTGTATACTTTAACACCCAAAGGCTGTCTGTTGGTTGAAGTTCCCGTAGAAAATGAGCCTCTAGGAAAGGACATTATTATCATCAATAGTAGTGGTAGTAGTATATTTTATTATGATAATCATGAGCAATCTGTCAGTTTCTAAACCACCGTCTCAAAGTGATTTAAACAAGTTAAAAACAGCAAGTGCATTTAGAACAAGAGTAAAACCCTAACAGAAAACCTTTTGAATCAACGATATCTTTTGATTGTTTATAGAAAGTGCAGGCAGTTGGTGATTACAGGGATGCTATTTGCAAGTGAGTGCAGGATGTATTAATCACCCTGTCTTCTGGTGGTTAGGGCAGAAAAATAAGAATACTGTATTGGGATGAGATGGGTAAGGATTAAATAATACATGAGAGATTCAGGTCTTTGAATAATCAAAGGAAAGGTGGGGAGCCTGTGGCCCTCCTGAAGTTGTTGCCTTCCAACCTCCATCAGCTCCAGCCAGCACTGAGAGTCACAGGGTGGTCTGATTTAAGTGTCCTAAACAGGAACCAAAAAGCAGAATATTTAGGAAAACACAGAGATTGATTTTCCTGCATGAAAGAAACCAAAGGCTTCCTGAACTGCTTTTGAATGTTGGCTCTGTAAACTCAGCCCCAATGCCCCCTACCCTATAAAAAGCATGATTCAGAATAGCGGTTTGCACATTCCACTAAGGAAGGTAACAACACAATGAAAATTCAGAACAGCAATGATTAATCGCACATTTATTCAAAATGCAATTGAAACTATTCAGTTTAATTAATTTAACAAAACTGATGAACTTGATCTGGTGATACCAGTTTTTCGAAGTCTGACAGTCACTGAAACCTCCAGCACCTCCCTGCCAGTTAGCACTCCCTGGGGTGTGGGTATGTGCTATTGCCCACTTGGGGAACCACTAAAGTGTCCGATCTGCTCTAGGACTACTGTTAGCACAACAAGGCATCTCCCTCTCTATGTCTCATGTTCCCTGCCCTGCATCATTATTTTATTTATTTCTTTATTACATTTATATACTCCCTTTACCTTCCAAGGAGCTCAGGGTGGTGTAGATGGTTCTCCTCCTCCTCCTCATTTCATCCTCACAACAACCCTGTGAGGGAGGTTAGGCCAAGAGATGCTGACTGGCCCAAAGTCACCCAGTGAGCTTCATGGCTGAGTGGGGATTTGAACCCTGCTCTCTCAGGTCACAGTCCCACACCCTAACCATTATGCCACACTGGCTCCAGAGGACTGGAGGAACCCCAGAATAGATTTAGGAGGTGGGGAGGGGGAGAGAGAAGAAGTAGCAAAGCTCCACTGTGCAAGGAGAAATATTTGCACTGACAGAACTACTGACTTAGCACAAACCCAACTTATGTTTTTACGCAAAAAAAGAACCTAGGAGCAAAGTGCTCACCACTTTTGAAATACACCATGCGAAATAGCGTTTTTTTCCCTCCTCAGAGCCAGACACCACCTTCTTGGCAAGTAGACCTAGACTTCTACAAAGCTGCTCAACTACATACCAGGAGAGAGGATGTTTTTCATCTTTGTGGGTTTGAATGCCTCAAGCTCTGATGACCCCGTGCATCGGGAAGGCTCACTGCCTGATCTCACACAGAGTTAGGCATCTGGTTTAGGCAATTATTCATAGGACTGACTTCCAGAGCAGAGCAGAAGACATGACTTTGGCTGTTAGTTGGTGGTCTCCAATTCTGGCGAACTTAGCAACACAACTGGTCACTTTCCTTCAAGATGGCGTTCCCGTAAATCCAATCCTTAAGAAAAGTGATTGCTCAGAGCCTTGGAGCTACAGACCTACCAGTCTTTTAGATGTAGTCTCTAAACTATATAAGTTAACTAAATAAGTTACAAGAATGGGATAGGAAACAATCTGTGCAAAACAAGCAGGGCAGGAGTACTGTAGACCAGACTTATCAGCAAATTTGTGAACACACCAACAATCCAAACAAGTTCATTTTTATAGCCACTGTTCATGTTCATCAGCCTTTGATTTAACAGAGAGTGATTATAGCATAAACATTGATAAAATAATACTCTGGTTATTCAGTTACAACATCAAGATAATTATTTGCCTTATCACGAGCATTTCTTATCAAGCAAGGAATGAAACAAGGCTATATTTTGGCGTAATTTCTAGTAACTATTAACCATTTAAATCCAGGTACAGTGGTACCTCTAGATGCGAACGGGATCCGTTCCAGAGCCCCGTTCACATCTAGAAGCAAACGTAACCCGTGTGCGCATTTGCGCGGCCCACGTTTCGGTGCTTCTGCGCATGACGTCATTTTGAGCGTCTGCGCATACGCAAGCGGCGAAACCTGCAAGTAACACACTCCGTTACTTCCGGGTTGCCGCGGAGTGCAACTCGAACACGCTCATCCCGAAGCACATTCAACCTGAGGTATGACTGTATGGCTTTCCCCTTCCTACTTTCCCCCTTCAATTGGAAATTGTAAGTTGTCTGAAATGCTTTGGGCTGATGACCTGGTCTTGCTCTCCTTGAACAGAACAGGCTTTAAAGGAACATTAACCAAATTTGGGCAACTCTGTAAAAGAAGATCAGCTGGCAGTAAACAATAGGAAAACTAAGGCCATTAGACTTAGGAAGAAGGCACCTAAGTTCAGGTGGTCATTAGATGGGCATGCCCTTGAACAGATCCACTTGATGAGAAACTCTTATGGGTGCGATTAAATTACTGCATGCCAGGTCCATACAAAAGGCGGCTAATTAATCGATACTGCTCTTGAGATCTTTGTGGCTAAAATCATAGCACAAATGTTACGTGGGGCATAAGCTTGGGGAATAGGAGCCAAATCTGAGCTGGAAATTCTGCAGAATAAGTTCTTCCATGTAAGAGATCTATTAAATAGTACTCCTATTGCAACCCCCCCCCCCCGGACCTTAGGATGATGGGTAGGCAATAAATAAAATAAACTAATTAATGAAAATAATAATAAAAAAGTTGTTGAGCTTTTTTCTTTTACGGAAAACCTCAGAATCCAAAATCCCCCCCCCCCCAGATAAATGGCAGCCCTAAATAAAAGATAGACAAAGGATTTGTAATCTCCCCATGCGGAAATATCTTAGTCCCCATGTTCTTAGGAACTGGATTTTGGATCATGATGTTGATCAAGACAAAGCATCTGTGGTTGATGCTTCCCCCCCCCCATCTGGTACACCTAAAATCAAGATCAATCATTCAAGGCGCCATTATTTCTATTCACAGCTCCTCGGAGCTTTTACAAAACCTAGGTTTTGGCAGATGCTCTCAGCATATTTGGACAGGAGACACCTTGGAATCTCAGTTGCAGAATGGATATGGATATTCAGTTGTAATCAGATCTAAAATATTATGCATATCTCCATGCATATCTGCTTTTCTTTTATTGATTTGATAATTGCAACGAAGTGCAGACATAACAAAGAATCAAAAATTTAAGCCATTAAGTGCCGCAGCATGGAAGGACAAAAGTGCAAAGCTATAGTACAGGTCCAAAGAAATAATAAAGTATTAACTTATACAAATATTCCTTTTACAAATAATAAAAATTTATAAAACTAAAAGTATTATGCACCTATGGATAATATTATTCTCATTATTGAGAATAAAGATTATATATAGTCTTAAGGAATAAAATTTGCGTAAGAAATAAAATTTGCGGTTCTGTCCTTTGCATTTGGAGCCCAAAGAGAGATATTTATCCCCTATTCTTCAGCTGTATTCAGAATGTCTAGCTGATAAACACATTACACATTCGGTAGCTAAACTTGCACTGTCAAGAATTATCATGTATTATAAATCTTAACACAATGTTTCATTACCCTTGCTGGATGGCACACATGGCTACTAATGGTTGTCCTGTGACTTTCTGCAACATGCATCTCCTTTAATTCATACATTGCTTTAGAAACTATATAATTTTTGTACTGGAAATGCCTTTGGCTGTGTTCAATAAAGCTGACTGTCAGCGCAGCAGCAGCAGCAGTAGCAGCTGGTGGCTCCCTTGCTCAATGGGAGGAAAAGGCACTCTGCATGTGCTCAGGTAAACTCTTTTAATATTCCCACTGGCTAGAATATTGGACACAATTTGCTGACTAGGACAAATAAATAAATTCTGGTCCAAGCTGGGCAGCAATCATATTTCTCATTTCATAGAGTCACAGAATTGAAGCGTTGGAAGGCCCCCAAAGGATTATCCAGTCGAACCCCCTCTGCAATGCAAACTTTTCTGCAAAGACAAAATTTAGAATACATCAACCAACAATCAGAAAGGGGGGGGTCCTTTCCTGCTGCTCTTCAATCTCTATTCAGAGGTATTATACAACTAATTTCAAATCATGCATGCAAACCAAAGCTTAAAACAGAGAAGCAGCACAGAATTCATCCAGCAAAACCCCATCAATGGTCTACCTGCAATCTGAAAAATGCACAGAACTTTTGTTGATATTTGGGACAACTCACATGCTGTATCGTGAAGTGTAGAAGGTAACGGAGTCACTCCTGGATGGGAGAACACGTTTCTTCAGTGATACAAAGCAGCCGGTAAGCCTAGGCTTACATTTCCAATCTTTGGAGGTACCAGATTTGGAAAAAAAACGCTCCATCATCAATGCCTGAGCCAAAAGCACAGCAAGAATCCTATAGACTCAAGAACACCAGACTCTTCCCTCAGCAAGTGAGGAACCAATGTGGAAGGAAAACGCCTATGCGTCCATACAACAAGAGAGAGACAGACAGACAGAGATATCTCAGTGCCTCTCCAAGAACACATACCAAGGGGGATGTACACGGTCAAGGCAACAACTGACATCAGGCATGCGCCTTCCCTGTACTCCTTTTGGCGAAGGCTAGAAGAATTTTTGTTTAGGCAAGCCTATCTAGATATGTGGAATGCTGAAATGCAATTTAGTTATATTTCAGCTCAATCGTCAATTTTAACTGTATTTTGAATTATTATTTTTGTAAACGAACAAACAGATGCTTGCAACTTTATCCCATGTCCAGTCTTTTAATGCTTTGTTCTCCTGTAGAATGCTTAGAGATTCTATTTGCTGTCAAGAAGGCAAGAGCCAGTGTGGGGATGAGGACCTGGAAGAGACTCAAATCTCACCCACCTACCCACTTGGGCGTGAATCTCATTGAATGAGGGGCAGAGCCATGCACACCACACCTTGAGCTCTTTAAGAGGAAAAGGTAGGATGGAAATGCAATGAATAAATGACTGAACTGATTGTTTTATTTTAAACCCTACTCAGCATATCTGGACAATGTGTTTTGTGTGCTTCTTACATTGATCATAACAATAAAGATTTGAAGACAGAAAGGATAGTTTATTTATATATCACATTTAGATCCCTTCTTTTTTCCTCCAAGGAGCGAAAGGTGGCACACATGGTTTATCACCCTCCTCATTTAACACCCACTACAATCTTGTGAGGTGGGTTAGGCTATAAGAGGCAGTGGCCGGGGCTCCATGGCCAAGTGGGGATTTGTACTCCGGCCTCCCAAGTCCTAGTCCAAAACTTAAACCACTACGCCACACTGGCTCTTAAAGGTTTGAAGGTTGGGCCAGATGGAGCTCTCTTCCAGGTCCTGGAATCCCACCGGACTGGCAAATGGATCTTACTTAAACACTAGCAATGGGAGAGCATCCTCCACCAACCCTGAGGCAGCAGGCCAAATTGCAGTGGCGGGACAAAGGGCAACAGAGGGGAGTTGCTAGAGGCTCTGGAGCAAGAACTGTGAGCCGCAGCTGCCCCTGAGAATCTGCCTCACACTGTCTAATGAGAGGGCTGGGCTTGCTGAACACACCACCAGGTTCTAATTCAGACTATATTCAACGAAACCCTTGCTCAACCATGCAGTACACCACAAGAGCAGCCACAGAGAGCTGACAGCATCCTGCTGCAGAGTGTGGTTTCTGTTCATGGAGACCAAAAGGGGAAGGCATGGAAGATGGTACCCTGGAACATTTCCCAGAATCCTCTGCAACGGGCAAGCATTCTGCAGTGAATAAATTGATGTGGCACTTGTGCCCTGGGGGAAGTAAGTTTGAAAGCCACAGACGTCCACAGCAGGAGCCATAGCTAACTGAGCAGTACAGCGTCTGCTCTGCATGAAGAAGGTGCCAAGTTCAATTCTCAATGGGATCCCTAGGTATCTTATGCCCAACACCCAGGAGAACCACGGCCACTCAGTGTAGACCATACTGAGATAGACAGAGCAACAGCTCTGACTATCACAACTTTCTACAGTCTATTATTTTAGTTATCTGCTTAACTTACAAATATAACTGATCTTTGTTATCAAATTCCAGGATGGTTTACAAAAAAAACACTGAAACAGTAGTACGCAAAAAGCACAAATGCTGTACAACAGTCCCATAGTAACCTCCCCGCAACAATGCCAAACAGAAAACATGTCACTCAAGAGGCTGGTAAAAAGATGAGCAAGTGTTTGTTTATATATATCAGTCTCTAACAAACTCTAAAACATACTCCAGCAGGGAGCCAGAGTAACAAATGTGCTACACCAGCAAAATATCTGTCTCTGGTTGCCACAAGATCTACACTGGTAGTCAATAGGAGCAACCAAGAAGGCCTGATGCACAGATCTAAGTGAATGGGAAGCTTGACTGAGCTGACTGCTGCTAGCCTGAGTGATGGCCCAGTAACTGCTATGCAAAACCACCAGCAGGAGAATTACCACTCTGGTAACTTCTATCCTGGAAGGGTCAGGCCTCTCACATCCCTTTCTGCCTACAGCACTTTTCAGTGACAGGTGCAGCTATCAGGAAGTCCTCTTGCTCCTCCAGCTGTTTTTAAGGAAAGCCAATTTCACATCAGGATGGCTACTGGCCACCATGATGGCCATGTTTTGCCTCCAGTGTCAGAGACAGAAATGCTTCTGAATACTAGTTCCTGGAAACCACAGTAAGGAAAAGGGCTCTTGAGCATCTGGTTGGCCACTGTGAGAACAGAATGCTGGACTAGATGGGCCATTGGCCTGCATCCTGCAGGCTCCTTATTTTCTCTTGATTCCCATTAGCAAAGTACAAAACCGAGACATCACCTGAAAATACCACAAGTTCCCAAGGATGGTTTGTGCAGACAGGTAAGGAAAAAGCCAAGAAGAAATTCTCAAAAGCGCCAGCAAAATACAGTAAGCCCACAACTTACATGCATTTAACTTGTGCGCAATCAGCAGTTATGTGTGTTGCAAGAAAAATTAAAAGGGGGTGGACAAAGTGCAGGGTTCCAGGAAAAATGACTTTGGCAATCTGGCTCACCACTGAACCCAATGTGTCTTGATTATAAGCGATTTAAGCTTTAGGTGTTATCCTTGGAACATAAGCCCTGTGTATGTTGTGGGCTTACTGTAGCTCATTCTGGGCCCTTTGAGGACCTTGGGCTGATTTGCTCCCTTTCTTTGGTTTTGTGCATGAAAGGCAGGCTGCTTACCTGAAAGATCCATATTCAGGAGGATGCTGGTACCTCATCAGTGGCCCGTCAGCTCGGCCTTGCTGACCCAGACGGTGGTCACTGTAGAAATGCCCGGGGTCCATCTGCTTACAGCTCATCGGAGGGGTGGGCATGTTTTTGTAGGGGTACTCAGGGGGAGGCCCCCTGTGCTCCATCCCTTTCATATTTGGCTGGGGAGGAGCTGTCACAGAGTTCTTGTAGAAGTCGTTGGTCTGCTGGGAGGAGAGTGGGGAGAGCGGGGCGCTTGTGACGGGCGCGTGGGCCTTCACGCCACTGGTGGCCAGAGACAGCTGCATCAGCCTCTCGCTCAGGGAGCGGACGTGCCCTTGCTTTAGGTCCTTGAGTCCTTCGTCCTGGTGGACCTTCCCAGGGCTCACACGCTGGACTGTCGGGCGCCCCTCAGTCCTCATCTTCTGGTTGGAGACCCCCGTCACATAAAATGCTGCCCCAACGCTGGCGTGCTGCTGGCCCCTGAAGTACTGGGACTGGACTTTCGCTTCCTCATAGGTTGGGAGGTCTTCGCTGTTCTGGAGCCTTGGGGAGAGCTGCTTCTCCATGACACTGTTGTCCATTTGTATTTCCTGGCCCTGGGGCTCCTGGCGGGCAACATGGGCTCCGGCCTGGTGGTCCTGGGGGCTCAGCCCTTCGCTTGGAGCCCCTGGGCTCCCGTTGCTGGCGAAAGTGGGTGCGTTGCCCGTAGCTTGGTGGTGCAAAGCGAGGAGGTTGCGGTTGTCGTTTGGGTTCCCATATCGCAGCTGCTCCTGCAGCAGGCGCTGTAAAACTGTCGTGGCTGTTTGCTCGTCTGAATTCCTCATCTCAACTGCGAGGCCTCGGGGGTGGAATGCGAAAGGGGGCGCGCAGGCTGCCCGTGACCTGGAAAGGAGGGGAAGAAAAGAGGGGATTGTTGGCCTCCATGTTGAGCTGAGGAAGGTGGAAGTCCGGGTGGAGAAGGCAGAAAACCCCATACCTTTCCTTATTCAGGTAGTGGGGCTTAACAAAAAGATTGCCATTAGCACCTTGGGACCAGTTTGTCTGAGACTGCCTTACCCTGACTGCTTCAATCTGTGGCATTAGCACTATTATGGGAGCTGCCTGTTCCACATTTGCAAGAAATCAATTTTTTAGTGTTGCTGGACCTATTGTCTGGAACTCCCTGCTTATTGACATCAGGCAAGGCACCTTCAATGCACTCTTTCCAGTGCCTGGTAAAAACATTTTTGTTTAGACCTACCTGCGCAGACATGTAGAATGCTGACACACGTTTTAATCTGTTTTTCATTTATTGCTGCTTTAATCTTTTATATGTTTATAAGAGGTTTTTTTTTACTGTTTTTAGTGATAATTTTATTGCTTTGTTCCCTTTGTAAACCACGTTGAAGGGTTGTTGTGGGTTTTTTTTTAAATAATCAAGCCATGTCTAAATTTTGTGAAATAATAAATAAATAAATTCAGAGAAAGGGACTTATCTGAGAAGGTGGTCTGAAATAAGAGCCACCTCCCACAAGGAGCGTCAAGAGTCTAGCCATAGGTTTGATTGCTAAAATACAGACAGCGTCTATACTGTCAAGTTCACACCATCATGTTGAACCATGGTTGAAACCTCATTTTCAGACATGGCTAAAAAAATCCCACTTTGCTCTCTCTCCCCCCCCCCCCGCCCACTGCCACAACTCCTGCTATGTTGCCAGGAAAAGGGACAGAGTTCATGGCTGTGCGGTTTCTTTTGGAAAAAGCAAACTTCCAAGCAGTAAGCTCCTTATTTGCTCCTTGTTTGGAGAAAAACAAACCAAAAGCCCAAGTTTGGACATCGCAACAAGCTAGCCCACTGGTTCCCTAACAGTTTTGGCCCATCAGCCCCTTGGTTCCAATAAGCTGGTGCCCATTCCCCACCAACCTTACCTTATAAAGAATGTTATTTAGAATAGCGTTTTTCATGATCCACTAAGGAATATAATAAGATAATAAAATTTGGAAGAGTATCAGTTATTTGCACATTTATTCAAAATCCAACAAAAACTGTTCCGCTTAATTGATCCAACCAGACCAGGGGTAGGCAACCTAAGGCCTGGGGGGCAGATGCGGCCCAATCGTGTTCTCAATCTGGCCCACGGACGGTCTGGGAATCAGCGTGTTTTTACATGAGTAGAATGTGTCCTTTTATTTAAAATGCTCCTCTGGGTTATTTGTGGGGCATAGGAATTCATTCATTCATTCATTCATTCATTTTTTCAAAATATAGTCCGGCCCACAAGGTCTGAGGGACGGTGGACCGGCCCACGGCTGAAAAAGGTTGCTGACCCCTGAACCAAACTGATGAACCTGATCCAGTGACAGCAGCTTTTCAAAGTCTGAGCATCATTTACACCCTCAGCGCCTCCTGTTGTCCCCTTGCCTCTTAGAACCCCCTTACATAATCCCACCTCTACCCTTTGGGAACCACTGAACTAGACTCTGACTTGTTTCCTGGCAGCAGCAGGAGTAGAGAAGGAGCACAGAAATGATTATTAAATGTAAACAAGGTGGAGAGCTTAACACTTTGTTTTGCACTGGGTAACCCAAGAGGAACCAGAGTGAAAACGGATTTTAAGCTCTCCGCCTTGCTTGCTGGGCAAGACTCAATTTGTACACAGGCTCTGGCAGAACAGGGAACTCTCTCTCTCTCTCTAACCCTCATTCGCTAGTTGTGGGGCAGTTCCAAAGGCTTGCCTATATGCAATTTCTGTGATCGTATGCTAGAAACAATTAGAAATGTCATCAATCAATAAATACCCAAAAAATGGTATATGGTTGTATAAAACAATACAAATAAACCAATCTAATTTAACAGCTTAAATTAAAACTAAGCAGGAGAGAGAATAATGCCTAACACAGTAAAAAGATTTTTTAAAAAGTAATATACCAATCATCCACACTCTCCAGAGGATGCAATTATTTCTAAGAGTTTGTATCCAAAATTAAATCTTCAAAGATCCAGAGGTCATGGCCACTAAAAAGTCCCCAGTTTCTAGCTGTTTTCTGCAACTCAGGAGCACCCCCTTGCAACCAAGTTGAGATTTCCTGCTGCGAGATTTGGGACTCTCCTCTGGTTGGGTAGAAGAGCCAAAGACAGCCTTTCAGCCCACTCCCCAGGAAGTCTATTGTGCTGAAGAGGAAAATTTTCAATTGTTGTATGATTTGCATAAGCAAGCAAACAAACTGCTTTCACGCTGTAAAATGGACTACTTCTCTCTTGGGCCAGGAGCAGGAGGTGAGATCTGGCTGATTTTCACCCCTTAAATCACTAACTTTGCAGGTAGCAACTGATGGTATCTTCTGGGGAATTTCAGATAGTCTCTCAGTGTGAGACCCATTGAGGTTTGCAAGTTTTACTTGTGGACCTCTTGCTGTGCTGGCTGATTATTTAAGGGGTTTCTAATTGGTTCTGGTTTTGCTTCTCAAAACTGCTTTAGCAGCAAAGCAGTGCCTCTCTTCTCTTGCTTTGGCTTTCATTTCTTCTAATAATAACATTTTTGCTGGCTTCCCTGCAGAATAACGCCCCCCCCCCCTTATTTGGGTTCTGCTGCATCTCTTTTTTTTCTAGGAATGCGGGGCTGGGGAGAGAAGCCTGGAAATTATGGCGAAAAAGGAAGATTTCCTTTGGGTTTCCCTTCCTGATCTAATAGTCGCCTTTGACTGGACTTAACTGTCCAGGAGTCATTTACCTTTACCTTTATCCTTTCTGTGTACCTACCCATTCTGACGTTTTATTTTGTGTATCTGATGGTGTTTGGTATGGAGCGGGGAGTGAAAGTAGGATAAATATTCTTATATCTTGAAATAGATAAGAAAACCATTCTGGTTTAATTCATCGTTCCGGTCCTACCCATCTGTGATAGTGAGTTAGATTTACTGGATGCATGTTGTCTGCTTTTTGAACCTAGGTTTGCAGCATGAGACACAGCATCTTTCTAGTCCTTTCTGGAGATCACAGAATCATAAGAATTGGAAGGGACCCTGAGGATCATCCATAACTGTCAACGTTTCCCCTTTTTAAAGGGAAATTCCCTTATTCTGAATAGGATTTCCCTTAAAAAAAGGGAAGAGTTGACAGCTATGGGATCATCTAGTCCAGCAAAGTTTGCTGATGACACTAAGTTGTACAGGGTTGTTGTTGTTGTTGAACAACTAAAAGAGGCTATGAGGCGACCAAAAGGATCTCTACAAACTGGGTGAATGAGAATTTAAATCACAAGTGTAAAGTGATGCCTGCTGATTCTAACATTACATATGTTATTGAGGTCTGAGCTGGTGGTGACTGACCAAGAACGAGATCTTATGGTCATAGTGGATGGATCAATTAAGATGTTGATCCAGTTGTGGCAGTGGTAAAAAAAGGGGGGGAATTAAAGTTTAGGGATCATTTTGAAAAGGACTGAAAACAGAACTGGCAATATCATAACAGCTTTATACAAGTCTATGGAGCAACTGCTCTAGAAATACTGTTTATAATTCTGGTCACCACATCTCTTAAAGGATATCATAATGCTGGAAAAAATTAGAAAAGGGCATAAAACCTCAATCCTGTTGTCGTTACTCTTGAATATCACATTTCCAGAAGGCATGGGTTGAAATATTCATCTTCTCTCCCCTCCCCTCCCAAGGCATACAAAGGAGAAATTTATAAGATGGTAGCTGAATGGGAATGAGATGCAAAAAATACGGCCAGTGATAATTACAGCTTAATTGTATGTTCAATAAGTGGTGAGATCAAACATGGGAGAAGTGGGGGGTTTTGGGTTGCGGAGAACGATGCAGCCTCTTGCCAAGGGTGCAAACAACCCTCGATATGCCTCTGTCACTGAGTTCAACTGCGACTTAGCTGTCTAAAACCATGTGTAGGTTTATCACATTCTCCAGCTTCTCCAGCAAAGTATCCTTGGATCTTTCATATATAGAGGGATAATTGAGAGACCTCATGGATTGACCTCCATACAAATTTTATCAAACAGGACCGTGCCACCATCATCACAAGAAAGCCAAAACACTGCTGGGATATTTTAGGAAAGATTTCAAAACAATATTGTAAAAAATGAATAGGCTGAATGTGTGTAATTTGATGAGGATCCATCCATTTGTGACTGCTCCTGAAAATATTTTAAGAACCAACTCCTGGATCTGTTGCTAGAGGGAATATTAGAAAACAAATTGCACAGTCCATTTAGCAAATAAATTAGTATTACACACTACTGTAATAATAATGGTGCTACCTTCTTATAATTGGTTTATGGCTTTAGCACAAGTAATACATAAAATATTATTGTCATATCAAGTAGTGTTTCATATTAATCTATAACAATATGTTAAACACATACCCCCCACCAGTATTTATAAATATTAATTATTCAAATAACTTGTGGTCGGCACCAATTCCTAAGGCTGAATCCTGTTTATGTTTGTGGGGTCCAATTAACAATTGCTATTAAAAATGTGATATTAAAAATGTGTCACTGCAATAAACTTTTGCGATACGTAAAAAAGAATGCCAAGACACTGCATTTTAAAAGCTCACTCTGAAACCCGGTAAGGGAGGGAAGTGAAGAGCCCCTGGCTCACCCCTGCTCCTTCTGCCTGCGGTCAAACCTATCTTACCGCGGTTGGCAAAGATACAAGCATTTTCCAACAGAGATTTATACAGCCACATGAAAGCTGCCCACAGTTATCTTCTTGCTTGGAAAAGATTGTGGAGGCCTTTGATGTACCTTAGAAAACAAACTTAAATTGGCGACTCCAGCCTTGGCTCTTGCAGCATGAAGTGGGAGTTCTGGTATGAGAGATGACGATAGTCCCTCTTTTCTTCCTTAGTCAAGAGTGGCAGCGTATTTTTGGGTCCCTTGAAATTTGGGTTAGCTTGGCAATTCCTTGACACTTTAGAAAATTCTGAAAAACAAGAAATTGTGGAAACTGATTAAATAAGGCAGTATTAGAAAACAGCTACTAACTTAACTCTGGAGGCATGGTGAGATAGGCTATGCAACACAGCCATTATAGAGAAATGAAGCATCTTAGCGTGCTCAGGAACACAAAGGCCAACGGTGATTTTGAAACTGTATGGCCACTGGCCCATGTATATTCAGTGTGCTGGAAAGGGCAGTGCTGCCCCCCACCCACAGCTGCCCATAGCTTCCTCTGGGCAAATCTGTTAAGACAGAGAGTAGAATCGTAGAGTTGGAAGGGACCCTGAGGATCATCTAGTCCAACCCCCTGCAATGCAGGTATATGTAGGGATCGAACCTGCAACCTTGGCATTATCATCGCTCTAGACAACGGAGACATTTAACTGATGTGATCCACTCTAAACTATTTAAAAATTTCATGTTTGGCTGCATTACTTACATGGTATATGCATGGAATGTTTATTGGGGGTTAGGGATAACATATTTATGTTTGTTACGTGTACTTTTAGAAACTGAAAAATAAAGTTAAGAATTGTTGGGATTTTTTTTAAGGAAACATTCCTACTTTCATCTGGGGCATTTGACAACACTGCATCCAGTTCTGACATGCTTGATTAAAATGCTGCATTAAAAAGATATTATTTTAAGCAAAAGGAAGTGCAGTAAAGAGCACCTATTTCTAGGTAAAGAAGCACATTTTCTTCTTAAGTTCCGACCCTAAGGGAAATAAAACTGAGCAGATCAGAATCAGTTAAAATTACAATATAAGTAAGATGAATGCTGCCAGTGTCAGTGCTGACACAAATACAGACGCTTCAGGTTGCATTTTTTTGGTTTACGGGCCGCCGAAACCTGGAAGTACCAGAATGGGTTACTTCCATGTTTTGGTGGTCACGCATGAACAGAAGAGCTAAATTGCGCTTTGCGCATGCACAGAAGTGCCAAATCGCAACCCGTGTGTGCGCAGGCATGGGTTGCGAACACTGCGGGTTGCGAATGTGCATCCCACACGGATCACGTTCGCAACCCGAGTGTCCACTGTAACGCACAAGAGCCTTTCCGGACCCCCCCTCGGTGGCCCATAGCACCCCAGACAATAAAAGAGCTGACTTCAATGCTAGAGAGGCACGTTATCTGTAGGGCAAGGGGGCTGGTCTCCCAATGATAACTGCATTAGCCTCTCTCCATTGCACTTAAATTATTAGCAGTCCAGCAGAAAGAACAGAGTGTCACCAATGACTCAGGTCCTGCTAGAGAGGATCCCGCAAGGCATCTGGGTGGCCATGTGAGAAGAGGATGCCGGACTAGATGGGCCACTGATTCAGCAAGGGCTCTTCTTACATAATTATGGAAGCCAGCAGAGAGTGCTTTTATCCTCAGATCCTGATTGTGGACTTCTCATTGGGGCATTTAGTTGACCACCGTGAGAAGAGGTCTCTGGGCTAGATGGGCCATTGGTCTGATCCCACAGGCTCTCCCTCTGTTCTTATGTATTTGTCACTTGCAACCAAAAATGAAAGCTATGGGAACAGGCAGCCGAGCCTTGTGCAACAGGGGTTGTTTTGGCTGGCAGGAGTGCATCCATGTGTGTATGCAAGCATGTGATAACAGCAGCTGTTTCTGCAACGTGAAAGGATTTTGGAGCATGTTGTTTGTATGCATTTGGTCTTTGGAGGAAGAGCTGATATTCGGGGGGCTGAGTGGAGGAGAGGTGCTTTAATTCACTGGTCCTCCTAACACCCTACTCTTCTGCCAAAATTGATCAAGGATTTATTACAAAACTCTCTGTGTGTGGGGGGGGGATGGGGTGGGGTGGGTGGGTGTAATTTGGTTGCATAACCCATTTGAGTTGGACACCCCTTCTCTACATTCTAGCAAATTGTGAGGAACAAAATCAGTAACTAAAGGACATAGGTTGAATGACAATATGCCATTGTTTTATTTCTTATTCAAATATTGAGGGAGACAGTCACTCAGCACCACCAGAATATGCAAATGCCTGGCTCATTTAAGACTTTACAGAAACTGTTCTGAATAATGATGGAACTCTGAACTATAGATATGTTATAAAGCAAGATGAGTTGGCGGAGGAACTGAGGGAGGGTGCCAAATAACATCTTGGAATGTTTTTTAAAAGCAGATATAAAAAGTAGATATTGCAATAACAATTATTATTTCACCCAAGTTCAAGTCTTTATTTGTGATTAAACACACAGAGAATCTCCATTGAGCCACTCCATTGGCTAAACCCAAGAAGATAATCAAATTTAAATTGGTTAAATAAGAAGCGACATGACAGAAGTTTATGAAATTATGCATGCCATGAGAAATTCGGTAGAAGACAAATTCATGGAGGAGAGGGCTGTGGGTGGCTACTAGCCATGATGGCTATGCTCTGCCTCCACAGCTGGAGGCAGTAATGTTTCTGAATACCAGTTGCTAGAAACCACAGGAGGGGAGAGGGCTCTTGCACTCAAATCTTGCTTGTGGGCTTCCGATTGGAGCATTTGGTTGGCCACTGTGAGAGAAGGATGCTGTAGATGGGACACTGCCTTGAACCCGAAGGTTCTTCTTATTTTCCTAAAACAAATCTCCTCCTGCTAGATTTCAGAGGGATGTACCAGTGTTTGGCACTCTGCTGCCCCCCCCCAGATGTTTTGGACTGCAATTCCCATCAGCCGCAGCCAGCACAACTGCCAGGAAAAGGCTTCCTAAGCACATCTACCAACAAACATTCCAGCAAAGGTAAATCCAAGTCTTAGAACAACAGAAAAGCAGAACCTTTCTGGCATGTTTTACAAGGAGCTTACTAAAACCATTCTTACTTCAGCTGTCCATAAAAAAAAAAAATGTCCAAAGCCACTCACAACACAAACATAGTTAAAATAACAAGCAGTGAAGGGAAATACAAGGGAAACGGGGGCGGGGGACAGATTCAGACTGCAATACAAAGACTAAAACCTTAACAGAGCAGCTGGTCAAATATCTGCTGTAAAAGAAAAGTCCTCCTCTTGCAACAGAGGACCACAAGAAAGGAGGGCCAGGCAGAACCCACTAGGAGAGTGGTGGCGAACCTATGACACGCATGCCAGAGAGGGCACTCATAGCCCTCTCTGTGGGGACGCGCGCAGTTGCCCCAGCAGGGCTGAACCAGCCATCCCTCACTCAGCGCTGGGGCCGCCAGAGCTGGAGGAGGGGGTGGTTGCTGTTGTGGCAGCGGCAGTGGCAGTGGAGGGACACAGTGCTGGAGGGCGGCAGGTGCCTGCTTCCTTGCTGCCCGGCCTGCCTTCACTCACCAGGAAAATTAAGTGTGGCACTCAAAATGGAAGTTATACTCAGAACAGAGCACGTTCGGCTTCCGAAAAACGTTCCAAAAGCGGAACACGCATTTCCGGGTTTGAAGTGCTCAGGTTCCAAGTAGTTTGAGAACTAAGCTGTTCAAAAACTGAGGTACCACTGTATTTATTTTTCCCAATTTGAACTGTATTTATTTTTCCCAATTTGAACTGTATTTATTTTTTCCCCAGTGGTGATTTTCTTGAGTCAATATGGGAGTACCCCTAAACATTTTTTTAGAAAAATAGCACTGAGTTATACCATAAAATTATATATCAATGGAAAGAAAATTTAATGATGAGTGTAATGCAATAACTTTTATGAAGGATTATTTATTACAACAGCAGTCATAAAAAAGAAACATGAAACACACAGGGGGAAAAATGAGATATACAGGTTAAATTGCCGTGTTGGCACTTTGCGATAAATAAGTGGGTTTGGAGTTGCAGTTTGGGCACTTGGTCTCTAAAAGGTTTGCCGTCACTGCACTAGGAACACAGTTCCACGGGCTTGGAATGGCCACAGAGAGAGCCCACATCCCAAACAGACACACTGCTCAGATGCTGGTGGGATGCAAAGGGCAGCCTTTCCAGAAAATCTTAAGGACAAGTTCATCAGGGGAAAGAGAGTTCTTGAAGAACCCTGGTCCCTAGTCATTAATGATTCAAAAGGTCATAGCCCCCATTTCGGATTTTGGCCTGAAAACAGACTGGGAATCAGTGTAGCTGTGGCAGGTAGCGAGTCACAAGCTCCTCAAAACTGGCTGTAATCAGCAAACTCCTTGAAGTTTCCAAAGGTAGCCCGACTTAAACTACAGTATGACTGAATCTCACATAGGGTGTCAGTTCATAGGGTTCTGTGTATACATGAAAATCGCATATACCCAAACCCCTGGAGCTGCCCCGATGCCTAGTTTGGGAGGGGAGAGATAGCTCTCTGTATTCCCAGAGCTAGCACACTGAGCAGGACTTGCCCAGAAAGTAGTGCAAAGAGCTTAAAACCTCTTTTCACACAGGGTGAGCCCAAGCAGACCTGGTGCAAAAACGGCTTTTAAGCTGTCCACTTTGTGCAATTCCATCCAGCACGCATGTGGCTGAAACTGTGTAGGTTGAATGCGTGTTAAATGCGCAGAAGGTGCAATTGGTTGATGTGAACAAAGGCATGTGTGTTATCATGCCCATGACTGCATCCAATGTTACATTCCCAGGCTGAGCACCAACTATGGTATCCAAGTCAGAGCAAGGCTGTTCACCTCAGAGAGACTGTTTTGCAGTGGGGATTCTATGCAGTCACCTTCAAAGAAACACACACCCAGGCCAGATGGGGTACCTGAATAGAGGAATGCAGCTGTGACAAGTAATCTGACTCCACTTTTCCAACCTTTCTCCCCCTAGCCTGCTGAGGTACCACAAATCCTAAAGTGAAGGCTCCTAAGTCTTACTGTTAATTGCTTCTGCCAAGCTGTAAGCAGCCCAAATCATTTTTTTTTATTAGAAAGAAAGAGGGGTTTTATTTGTATTAGACAACGTGAAAGTCTATTCCTGACTCTTCGCTGCCATATTCTCTCAGCGTCAACTGGATAATCCCATTTACTTGTTCCACATGCTGTTGTTTTAAACAGACAGACACACACTTCTCTGTTCTCCAGAGTACACTTTGGTCACCAAAAACATTCCACAGATCCTAGTTTTCAAACTTAAAAATCTATTTAAGGGGTGGTGGTAGAAGAGATTACTTCAATGGGTGGAATCAATGAATATTTACGAATAAGCCACAATGCCCAGGAATTCCACTCTCATGCTGACTGGGATGATTAAGATGACAAAGACTGGTTCCTGACTGTATGACCAAGTTCAAAATCAATTACCTCCAAAGTCATCACCATTTTCTGCAAGCCTAAATTCCAGCAATATTCAATCGATCGACAGCAACAGCACAATTTTACCTGCCTGCATCAGTCCAAGGTACTCCTTAGTGTAATGACCCACATGCTTAAAAGTCATGCCTAACACAAGCTTGTAGTCCCCAACCTGATCTTATCTCTCCTCCATTTTATTCACCATCCTACTCTTTCATTCTTATTTACTTATTTTTGCTCACCTGTTCATTTTACTGATGTAGTGTTTTCCTTTATTTCTCCTTCCTATATATATCGTCACCTCATTTCCTCCATTTTGCATGGTTATTTCCTGGCTGGGGCCCTCAAGAAGCAGGCCACAGCACTTTCACCTCACATCAGAGACCCTGTAGGCATCTCACCCTGCTTAGACCTGCAGTGGTGCCTCATCACCAGGGAGAGAGTGTCTGATGGTCACGTCAACCAGAGCTAGGGAATGGAAACCAAAAGACATGATCCATTGCCATGGGACTGGAAGAGTATCAAGGGCATTTGAGGAATGGGTTCATGTTTTTGAAGCAAAGGTGTTGTTAATGGAGCACAGTGCCTGGGGGGCAGTCTCTAGAGAGGGCTACAAACTCATCCTGCAACCGCTTCAATTATCCTAATTCCATGCAGTGCACACTTCAAATGTCAAAAAGGCCACTTGAAAAATATGGAATGAAATAAGCAAGATGTAAGTCATCACATGGGGGATCAAGTACTTGCAAATTATGCCACATACTACTTCCAGAGAGTGCTGCAAGCTACTGGATTTTTCGCTCCATAAGATGCACTTGACCATAAAACGCACCTAGTTTTTAGAGGGGGAATGCAAGGAAAAAAATATTCTTTAAAGGAAGCGCTGAGCAGAGCCTGTATGCATCCCAGGCTCTGCTCCCTTTCACAAGCCACGTGGAGCGTGTGTGCGGCGCTTGCAGGCTTTTCCCCGAGGAGGGAGAAGGGCAGCCCATCACTGACTGGCTGCCCTTCTCACTCCTCGGGGAAAAGCCCCCAAGAACTCCATGTGGCTCTTTAAAGGGAGTGCGGCTCGGGGGCTTTTCCAGGAGACGGGGGAAGGGACTGAGGGGCTAAGCCAGAAGCTAGAACCTCCCTCTCGCTGTTCTGGGTTCTTGGGATAGCCGTGCAAAGCCTCCTCAGGGCAGCGGGATGAAGGCTCCCACTGCCCTGAGGAGGCTTCACACAGCTATCCCAAGAACCCAGAACAGCGTGAGGGAGCGCTGTGCAGCAATCCCTCTTGCAGTTCTGGCTTCTGGGATAGCTGCGCAGCTTGAATTTGCTCCATAAGACGCACACACATTTCCCCTTACTTTTTAGGAGGGAAAAAGTGAGTCTTATAGAGCAAAAAATACGGTATTTGTCAGATTGTCAGCTGCAACTGAAACAGTAACAGGCACATACAAGTGCTTCTCCTCTGCTTGCAAAACTAAGAAAAGTGGGCCACAAGATTTGATGTAACCTGCAATAACTTGCCCTGGAAAGAGAGCCCAGCCAAGAAATTAATAGGGAAATATTCCTAATTGGAAAGAACAAGTTCACCTCCTTTTGCGGGGAGGGCACCAGGGCAGGCCTGCCCCTATGAGTAATCCAATGTTAGCCATAATAAATAAAACTAGAGGGCTCAAAGGCTTGGGCTAGTAGACTATTATTTCACAGTGGAAGGTTCATACTATTCTCAGTAGGCTCTCATTATGTTTGAAAAATGCAGGCACCACACAAGCATCCACCTGAGTTGCAAGAGGAAGAAAACTGTGTTGACAGTCTTATGAGAAGTCTCTGAGAATCAGAAGCATTTCTCTGCCCTCAACCCAGCAGTAAACCTCTGAGTGTACACCACACTCAAAGCTATTCCTGAAAGAACCCCCCTTTAGTAAAATGGGGAAGAGTTGTGAAAGTGAATCCATTAGAAAAGGGCTGGGCAAAAAGGACAAATGCTCAGTGTCCTGTTCAGCCTGAGGCATCACTGTCATCAGGCTGTGCAGTACATAATGAAAACTTCAAAAGGTGGCTTCTGCCCAGAACTAAAAATTCCCATAAGCAAACAACAGAGATCAAAAGCAGAGGGGACAGAAATCCTAAAGGACCCAACTCAGAGCCTGTGGAACTCTTAGGGGTTTCTTCAAGTAACTAAGACCCTTGAGGTGGAGCAGAAAAAATAGGAGCATGTTGACAGGAGAGTGAAATGACCAGGAGGAAGGCATGGAATGGAAAACTTGGCTAAGAAGAATGTTTACAAAACAACGACTTTTCAGCTTTCTGTATAACTAGAGTTAAAAGTCAATTATACTGAAGTGTACACAATTGGTCCCAATTAAGTAAATACAGTGACAAAGAAATGGGCCGCATTGACAATTATGCTGCTTTAGCTACCCCTATCCCAGTTGCCTACCAACTGTGTCTCAGGTGATCACACAGGTGTGGCACCAAGCAGGTGCATGGACAAGGGCCAGTATTACACATCCTCATTCCAGAGAGTGAGAGTCACCCTCACCACCACCTCCTGTTAATTAGAAACAAGAAGTGAGACTGCGGGAGACATACACATATTCTTAGCATGAGCTCAGCTTCCCAGCTCCTAAGGCAACAGAGTCGTACAGGCGAAAGGCATAATGGAAATTGCTCCTATGACCCGGTGATGCAAGGCAAAAGCTCATTTTCAGCAACCACTTGCCATTTTAAGAAAGGAGTTTAAGCTGTAACCGCAGCCCATGTGATCAACTGAAGTTCAAAACTGGAACACCAGAACACATTCAGACAGAAATAAAAATAATAATAATCTAATAATAATAATTTGCTGGGCCAAATTCTCCAAAGTGAACCAAACACAGTATGATCGCATGTGATGTGGGGAATTCAATTCCAAGAGTTCTGCATATACACGAAATTCATGTATACCCAAACTCTTTGAGCCACCCCTGTGGCTAGCATGTGATGGGAAGAGAGAGATTCCCCAGCACTCCTAGACCCTGTGTGCTAAGTGGGCCTTGCCCAACAAGCAAGGCAGAGAGCTTAAAAGCTCTTTCCAAGCCAGGAAACCCCAAGTGGACTTGAGATAGCTCACTCTCTCTAGAGCATGAGACCATTCATCTCTGGGCCATGGGTTCGAGCCCCATGTTGGGCAAAAGATTCCTGGTGGTTCCCAAAGCTTTTCAGGCAGTTTCATAAACTCGCCTCCGCCCTATTATTCATAATAGCAGTTCTCACTAAGCGACCCACTAAGGAATAAAATTCAAAACCGAGACAATGAATTGCACCTTAATTCAAAATGCAATTAAAACTATTCTGTTAAATTAATTCAACAAAACGGATGAACTTCTGGTAGTCATTAACACCTCCAGGGACCCCCCTGCCACACCCTTGCCTCTTAGTGCCCCCGCCTTCGTAATCCCACTGCCTCCCCAGTGCATAAATGTCAACTTTCAGATTTGAAAATAAGGGATCAGCAGCCTCACCTGTTCCGGGGTCAGTCTACGGGATATCTAACAATCCAGGATAGCAGTGGGAAACGGTGCTGGAATAAGGGAATTTCCCGCAAAAAAAGGGAAGGTTGACACCTATGCCCCAGTGGGGAGCGCTGCCCACTTGGGAAACCTAGATAATATTTACACACCCATTGTGAAAGTGCTAGGCAGGCCCAAAAGCCTACCCAGTACAGTTCTACTCCTATCGCAAGAGCCAGTGACCCAACACAAGCAGGAATTTAGGAGTTATAGTTCAGCTCCATTCCTTTTGCTTTGCTCCTTAGCGATCCGGGTCCTGCTCTTTCCTCTCTGTTGTTAGAAGCCCCATCCCACAAATATCCCAAGAATGCTTCAACGTCATCTTCATTTATTTGAGTGGTTTTTGCCATTCCTCTGCTTATTTAGCCCAGGCCTCTCTTTCTGCTCTGGGGTCCCAGTTAATGAAAACCACATGAGATCACAATGTGAGTTTGCCTACTGCTCAAATCAATGTCATCTGCATTAATGGGGGGGGGGGAGCATTTTTTAGCATATCGTTTTTAACAAGGATCAAAAATGTCAAGCTGCAGTGCGCACAGAGATTAGATAAGCGCACAAATTTATCCACCTATCCATGCCCCCTCTCACCTGTCCCAGCCACTGTAATATACTTTTGCAGAAATGCCAGCTGAGATGATAATTGTGCTTAGCACTGAAAGCCCTTTTATTATGGCCGAAGTGCTTCGCAGTATATTATCTCACTAATCCTGACAACTGCTCTGTAAGGGAGACCAATATTATAATTATTGTAGATGACCTGCTGATAGGGTGGCCCTTTGTACATCGCCAAAAAGGGAAAAAGAGAAGAGGGTGCAGATTTACATAAAATTTGCATGTGCCAATTACAAAAAACCCCACAATTTTTGTAATAATAGCTATGATCTGAACAGCAACACACCTTAGCTCTGCTGTGAACAGGTGACCTGTGTTGCTTACTCAGCCTGATGCCCAGCTGCAAACTAGGGATCAGGCCTCCCTGATCTCTCCTTTTGGGGAATCTTTAAACTGGATTCGCAGTGGATAGCCTTGCCAGACACACACAAAATGTTTGTAGAGAACTGACCTCTGTAAAGTAAGACACACGGCTGCTCTGTCAGGTGAGTCAAAGACAGGGCAGGAGCCTAGTCTTAACTAAGGCCCCCAATGAGTGGACGGCAAAGGCAAGGTTTGAACAGGGGACACAAGTTCTCAGCAACTATTAGCACAGGGTGGCATTTAGGTTGGCCCTAATGTGGTGAATGGATTCTTTGATGACTCTGCTGGATTTGGTCACAGAACTCTCAATTTTCAAATTTATATTTGTGACCTACTTTTTACTCAGCGCTTATACCACCGTGAAGTTGTAGAACTGAAAAGCAGGATACACACCCTGTCTCAAGTAATCAATTACTTGTTGCACTCTCCCCATGAGTAGTGTGCGTATCCCTTGCCCAGGGTATGTGAAAGGGTTTCAAAGGGCACACAGCAGAACTTTTTAATTTTACTTTATCATAGTATAACTCTTTATTATATACTAATAAATTGATGCCACATATTGTAATTGGTCCAGTCTAGATAAAACAGTACAGTGGTACCTTGGTTCTCAAACTTAGTCTGTTCCAAAACCAAGGTGTGCTTTCCTATAGAAAGTAATGCAAAACGGATTAATACGTTCCAGACTTTTAAAAACAACCCCTAAAACAGCAATTTAACATGAATTTTACTATCTAACGAGACCATTGATCCATAAAATGAAAGCAATAATCAATGTACTGTACAGGGTGGATTTGATTTAAATCAAATCAATTTAAATCACGATTTAAATCACTAGTCAGTAAGGCTTGATTTAAATCAATTTTTTTTACAGAAAGACTCATTCTTTCTGGTATAATCTTAATATTTACAACCATATGAAGGTTTCATTTTTGGAAAAATAAATTTTCAGAGTAGTTTTTACAGTTATATCAAAAATTACTGATTTGATATACTATTAGAAATACATAGACAGATAATTATGAAATTATGGTGAGGTTTAATAAGCTAACTGTTTATATTTGGACAATATTTCTGCTGTACTTTTTTGGAAGGAGAAAAATAATCATTTCCTTAATAACCATTTAAACAATTTATTTAACTGGTGATAGTTATTGTTTGGATGAGGGCTTTTTGAAAATACTTTTTTTTGGAAAATATTTTGAAAATAGGGACAACATTTGCCCTCCTCCAGTCTGGAGGGCCAGAAAGTGGGAGAAGCAACAAGAGGAACAGAGGAACAGCCATTTTAGATCTGGTCCTAACCCGTGTTGATGACCTGGTTAGTGGGGTAGAAGTGGAAGGATCATTAGGCGCGAGTGATCATGCTCTTCTGAAGTTTACTATACAGCGGAAAGGAGCAGCCAAGCATACTAGGACACAATTTCTTGACTTTAAGAAAGCCGACTTCATAAAACTTAGGGAAGTGCTGGGTGAGATCCCATGGACAGTAATACTAAAAGGAAAGGGAGTTCATGATGGCTGGGAGTTTGTTAAGAGGGAGATAGTAAAAGCACAACTTCAGGCAATACCAATGAGACGGAAACATGGAAGGTGCCTAAAGAAGCCAGGGTGGCTATCTAAAGAACTTTTAACTGAGTTAAGATTAAAAAAGGATGTGTACAAAAAATGGAAAAGGGGGGGAACCACCAAAGAGGAATTCAAACAAATAGCCAGCACATGTAGACACAAAGTCAGAATAGCTAAAGCACAGAATGAACTCAGGCTTGCTAGAGAGGTTAAAAGCAACAAAAAAGGTTTTTATGGGTATGTCCGTAGCAAAAGGAAGAACAAAGAAACAGTGGGGTCACTCAGAGGAGAAGATGGTGAAATGCAAACAGGGGACACAGAAAGGGCTGAACTCCTCAATGCCTTCTTTGCCTCAGTCTTCTCCGATAAAGAAAACAATGCCCGACCTGAAGAATTTGGAGCAAATGATTCAGCAGAGGAAACACAGCCCAGAATAACTAAGGAGATAGTACAAGAATACTTCGCTAGTTTAGATGTATTCAAGTCTCCAGGGCCAGATGAACTGCATCCAAAGTATTAAAAGAACTGGCAGATGTGATCTCAGAACCACTGGCAGTCATCTTTGAGAATTCCTGGAGAACAGGTGAAGTCCCGGCAGACTGGAGGAGGGCAAATGTTGTCCCTATTTTCAAAAAGGGGAAAAGAGAGGACCCAAATAATTATCGCTCAGTCAGTCTGACATCAATACCAGGGATGATTCTGGAGCAGATCATTAAGCAAACAGTCTGTGAGCACCTAGAAAGGAATGCTGTGATCACCAATAGTCAGCATGGATTTCTGAAAAATAAGTCATGTCAGGCTAACCTGATCTCGTTTTTTGACAGAATTACAAGCCTGGTAGATGAAGGGAACGCAGTAGATGTAGCCTACCTTGATTTCAGCAAGGCATTCGACAAGGTGCCCCATGATATTCTTGTAAAGAAGCTGGTAAAATGCGGTCTTGACTATGCTACCACTCAGTGGATTTGTAACTGGCTGACTGACCGAACCCAAAGGGTGCTCATCAATGGTTCCTCTTCATCCTAGAGAAGAGTGACTAGTGGGGTGCCACAGGGTTCTGTCTTGGGCCTGGTCTTATTCAACATCTTTATCAACGACTTGGGTGATGGACTCAAGGGCATCCTGATCAAATTTGCAGATGACACCAAACTGGGAGGGGTGGCTAACACCCCAGAGGACAGGATCACACTTCAAAACGACCTTGACAGATTAGAGAACTGGGCCAAAACAAACAAGATGAACTTTAACAGGGAGAAATGTAAAGTATTGCACTTGGGCAAAAAAAATGAGAGGCACAAATACAAGATGGGGGACACCTGGCTTGAGAGCAGTACATGTGAAAAGGATCTAGGAGTCTTGGTTGACCACAAACTTGACATGAGCCAACAGTGTGACGCGGCAGCTAAAAAAGCCAATGCAATTCTGGGCTGCATCAATAGGAGTATAGCATCTAGATCAAGGGAAGTAATAGTGCCACTGTATTCTGCTCTGGTCAGACCTCACCTGGAGTACTGTGTCCAGTTCTGGGCACCACAGTTCAAGAAGGACACTGACAAACTGGAACGTGTCCAGAGGAGGGCAACCAAAATGGTGAAAGGCCTGGAAAGGATGCCTTATGAGGAACGGCTAAGGAAGCTGGGCATGTTTAGCCTGGAGAAGAGGAGGTTAAGGGGTGATATGATAGCCATGTTCAAATATATAAAAGGATGTCATATAGAGCAGGGAGAAAGGTTGTTTT
Source organism: Podarcis vaucheri (assembly GCF_965113315.1). Classification (NCBI taxonomy): domain Eukaryota; kingdom Metazoa; phylum Chordata; class Lepidosauria; order Squamata; family Lacertidae; genus Podarcis; species Podarcis vaucheri. Next base: position 30,629,742 of record NC_138758.1, read on the forward strand.
CTGCTGCTCCAGAGAAGCAGACACGGAGCAATGGATCCAAACTACAAGAAAGAAGATTCCACCTAAACATTAGGAAGAACTTCCTGACAGTAAGAGCTGTTCAACAGTGGAATTTGCTGCCAAGGAGTGTGGTGGAGCCTCCTTCTTTGGAGGTCTTTAAGCAGAGCCTTGACAACCATATGTCAGGAGTGCTCTGATGGTGTTTCCTGCTTGGCAGGGGGTTGGACTTGATGGCCCTTGTGGTCTATTCCAACTCTATGATTCTATGATTTTAACAATTTCCGCAGTCACACAATCAATCAATCAATCAGTAGCTGAACTGGGATCCACACAGTCCCAAAAACAAATTAACTGAAAAAGCCTCAGAACAAAAAAATGCAAAATAAATAGCAAAAACAAAAGCACCAAATATAACCTCCAAATATCACCACAGAACACTGCAATTGGGAATGGAACTTGAATTACAATGGGAGGGGGCACAAATTAGCAGCACAACAGGAAATCACGGAAACGGAAGGCTTGAATTACAATGGGGGGATCCAAAATAGCAGCGCAACAGGGAGACTCAAAACGGAGCATGTTCAGCTTCCGAAAAAAGCTCGAAAACCGGAACACCTACTTCCGGTTTTGCAGCGTTCGGGCTCCAAGTTGTTCGTGAACTAAGCTGTTCGAAAACCGATGTACCACTGTATTAATAAAACTACCCCCGAATTACCTCACCTAAGAAGAGGCATGGCAGTAAGACTAAACTCTCAAAAGGGACTGACTGAGTCAGGACACTGCAGATGCTGTCTAGCTTCCTCCATCTGCACAATGGGAGCTGGGAGTTCCTCCTCCCGCTCCATCCCCACCTCCCTCTCTCCGATAGGGCTGGGCGATATCCGGTTTTCAACACTGTGATATATCACCAGCTATACATTGCAATACACTGATACATCATGATGTCTGAAGTAAGGATGGAGCTACGTAGAGGCATTGACTGGCTTCACGGTTTTTCCTGCATCATGATTGCCAATTCAAAAATTATGAAACTGATGTCACGATATGGACTTCATATCAGTTTTGGACGATATATCGCCTGGCCCTACTCTCTTGACATGCCCACCCCAGCACTATCAAATACTGGGAGTTGACCTGCTTGCCCTGGGATGTTTCACCAGTTGACACCTCCCAGTCTCCTGAGTCTAGGAGGAGTACTAATATGACCTGGGTGTGCACTCCTGTTCTTATCAGGATCAAGTAGTTATGCATATAGAGAGAGCCAATGTGGTGTAGTGATTCAGAGTGTTGGACTAAGACCTGGGAGACTGGGATCCCAGTCCTCTCTCAATCTTAATCTAGAGCTCACGGGCCTCCAATGAAACTGAATATTGGAAGATTTAGAAAAAAATAAGAGGAAGTTCTTCTTCATGCAGTGCATAGTTAAACTAGGGAACTCACCTCCCACCAGAGGCAGTGATGGCCACCAACTTGGGATGGCTTTAAAAGAGGATTAGATAAATACATGGAGGAGAGGACTACCGACGGCTACCAGCCTGGATGGCTCTGCTCTGCCTCCACAGTTGGGGGCAGCAATGCTTCTGAATGCCAGTTGCTGGACACCACAGGAGAGGAGACAGTGCTCTTGTGCTCAGGTCTTGTTTGCAGGTATCCCATGGGCATCTGGTTGGGCACTGCGGGGACAGGATGGTAGACTAGATGGGCAACTGGCCTGATCCAGCAGGGCTCTTGTTATGTTCCTACATTCAAATAAGTAGTAATTAAAATGTTGTACAGTACTTGAAATATACAGGTCATCCCAGCGTGCGGATCAGGCAGGCCAAGAAGCAATTAGTTCTACCTTTTGAGTCACCATATTACATCTGGCTCCAGTTGGCAGACTTCAATGTTACAGTAGACACAAACACACCCTTCAAGCCTCGCTGCAGGCCAGAGATGGGGAACATGCATCACTCCAGATGTAGTTCAACAACATAATGGTAGTCGTAGTTAACTACCATTATCCCATAGCACTGCCCAGGAGAAAGGGGGTTGGAGCCCAACCACAACTGGAGGGCCAGAGATTTCCCATGCGTACTGCTGGGCAGAGAAGTGTGCTCAAGGCAATTTTCTCTTCGTGAATTTTTTTTTGAGGGTAAACTACATTTTTTAAAGGGTCAAACTCTATTCCCCATCACTTGAATCTAACAAGTCCTTAAACTAGGATTAGATTGGACTGATGGCACCAGTTCTGGAGATCTGATTAGTCACATGCTAGCATAACCATGGAACAGGAGGAACTAATTTCTGTCTTAATCAGAGATCTTTGCAACTACGAAACCTAGCACTCTAGCTCAGTGGTTTCCAAAGTGGGTAGCACTGCACCCTGGGGAGGATAACCTAGGGGGCTCTAAGAGGCAAGGGGGCCAAAGGGGGGCCATTAGAGGTGTAAATGAATATCAGATTTTGAAAAGCTGGTATCGCTGGATCAAGTTCATCAGTTTTCTTGAATTAATTAAACTAAACAGTTTCAACAGGATTGTGAATTAAAGTGCAATTAGTGGTTATTGTTTTGAATTTCATTTATTATCTTCCTTAGTGGGTTGTGCAAGGGGAATAATGCTTTTTATGTGTTGCGTAGTGGGTTCTGGGGATGTGTTTATGGAACCAACAGGGTGGGGGTGCAAAGAAGTTGGGGAACCACTGGTCTAGTTCTTCACTTGTTTGTTCTGAGAGAAGGGAGAAAAAATAATGGGTCAAACTCATGCAAAACCTGCCTTGTAACTCACAGGAACATGCAGTGTTTAAGTCTTTTATGGGTTGCACTGAACCGCAAAGTTGGAATAAGATCTGTTCATTCCAATGCAGTTTCATTTTAGTCTTGTAAGCAAGAGTGAGATGTTAACGTCAGTTCTAAAATACCTTGGGTGCAACAGCCACTTTGAGGGTTGCTATTGCTGTTTACAATCAAGTGGCATGTAAATTTTATGAAATGAAACAAATTTAGTATGTATTTCGCCCAGACCAATCCCTTTGCAGGGCCTACCATGCTGCTACATAAGGGTCATAAACACACTTGATATTCAGACACCACACCAAGTCAAACCATGAGATTAGCATGAGTATATGGACTCAGGGAGACGAGACTGCAGTCACTTCATTCCTTTCTGGTTGTTCTGCCATTATGCCTCACTGAGCTAAGCCATGGTTTGCCATAGCATGTGGTCTTACTTTGGACTTGTGATGTAGTTCTCCAAAACAAACCATGAGTCACAAACAATAGGATAAGCCTTGCTTGCACCACGCGGGTGGCACTGTGGTCTAAACCACAGAGCCTAGGGCTTGCCGATCAGAAGGTCGGCGGTTCGAATCCACACGACAGGGTGAGCTCCTGTTGTTCGGTCCATGATCCTGCCAACCTAGCAGTTCAAAAGCACAAAGTGCAAGTAGATAAACAGGTACTGCTCTGGCGGGAAGGTAAACGGCGTTTCCGTACGCTGCTCTGGTTCGCCAGAAGCAGCTTAGTCATACTGGCCACATGACCCAGAAGCTGTCTGCGAACAAAAACCGGCTCTCTCGGCCTAAAGAGCAAGATGAGCGTGCAACCCCAGAGTTGTCCACGAATGGACCTAACAGTCAGGGGTACCTTTACCTTTACCTAAGGAAACTAAACCAAAAGCCCAGATTTAAGTGGCACACTAAGCTAAACCATAGCTTAACTCCTTCCAATTCTATGATTCAACACAGCAGCAAAAAAAGCAGGGAGGCCACATCCTCCTCTATGGGAGCCTGCACACGAAATAAGTCATGGTTTGGCTTATCAGGATATACAAAACCAGATCATTCTGTTATCCGTACCGCACTAAAAATTAACCTATGTGGGGTGATATGAGAGGGAAGTATCAGCCCTGCTGTAAACTTCAGTGGAATACAAAAGATCAGAAAAAATCAAAGTGAGGCTGAAGAGACATTGGGGGCAGGGAGCAGAACTCGCCCCAACCAAAGATTTTAACACAGTTAACAATGCCTATGTAGGGCTAATTTTGCACCATTTTAAAAAAATGTTTACACAAATCTGCATGTGTAAAAATATTTCTGCCTACATACTTTGCTTTTGATCATACAAGCAGGTTGTAGCAATGATTTTTTTGGATAAGGTGTTTCCTCCTCTGGGAGAGAAAAGGGACAATGGTTCTCTCAATGATACTTCCACTCTCTATTTTTTAATATCTGCATTAAAAATTATGAGTTATATCGAACCAAGTTCTACTCAGAATAAACCCACCGGAAATAATGCACTTGTTAGTCCTGCCTGTTATTTTTAATGGGTCTACTTTGAGTATAACTGATCATCATAATCATTATCATATATTTATACCCTGCCCATCTGGCTGGGCTTCCCCAGCCACTCTGGGTGGCTCCCAACATAATATTAAAAACATAATAATAATAGTAATAATAATAATAATAATAATAATAATAATAATAATAATAATAATAATAAATTTTATTTATACCCCACCCTCCCCGGCCAGAGCCAGGCTCAGGGCTGCTAACACCAGTAAAATTACAATAAAAACATAATGGGGGGGGGACAATTTAAAATACAGGTTAAAATGCAATTTAAAATGCAGCCTCATTTTAAAAGCAGCCCATGGATCAAAACCGTAAGGGGAGGGAAAACATAAGGGTCAGACTGAGTCCAAACCAAAGGCCAGGCGGAACAGCTCTGTCTTGCAGGCCCTGTGGAAAGATATCAAGTCCCGCAGGGCCCTAGTCTCTTGTGACAAAGTGTTCCACCAAGTCGGGGCCCGTACTGAAAAGGCCCTGGCCCCAGTTGATACCAATCTAACCACCTTGCGATTTGGGACCTCCAAAGTGTTGTCATTTGTGGACCTTAAGGTCCTCCGCGGGGCATACCAGGAGAGGCGGTCCCATAGGTACATGGGTCCTAGGTTGCGTAGGGCTTTAAAGGTCAAAACCAGCACCTTAAACCTGACCCTGTACTCCACTGGGAGCCAGTGCAGTTGGTAAAGCACTGGATGAATGTGATCCCGCAGCAAGGACCCTGTAAGGAGCCTCACCGCGGCATTCTGCACCCGCTGGAGTTTCTGGGTCAGCTTCAAGGTCAACCCTGAATAGAGCGAGTTACAATGAGCAAGCCTGGAGATGACCATCACATGGATCACTGTGGCCAGATCAGGGTGAGAAAGGTAAGGGGCCAACTGCTTAATACGGCGGAGATAGAAAAATGCCACCTTTGCTGTGGCTGCAACCTGCGCCTCCCTGGAAAGTGAGGCGTCGAAGGTTACACCCAAGCTCTTGACAGAAGGTGCTGGCACTAATTGGGCCCCCACAAGAGATGGGAGTTGGCCCCCCAACCCTATGTCATCCTGACCCAGCCAGAGGACCTCTGTCTTCAAAGGATTTAACTTCAACCGGCTCCCACGCAGCCATCCAGCCACAGCTTCCAAGCATCTGATCAGTGTGTCCAGGGCCGAGTTGGTGTGGCCATCCATCAACAGATAAAGCTGGGTGTCATCAGCATATTGATGACAACCCAGCCCAAAGCATTAAAAACATTAAAAACTTCCCTAAACAGGGCTGCCTTCAGATACAACCCAGTCTCTTTACCCATTTTGTTTCTTCTTTGCTTCCCAGTTGATTGGGGATACCTTCCATAGTTTAAAATTGATTAATTTGGGCCACTGCCCCCTTGATTCCATAAGCTCATCCCCAAGGCTCCTTACCCTATAAAAAGCATTATTCAGAATAGCGGTTTACAGCAGCCACTAAGGAAGATAGCAACACAATGAAATCCCAAACAGTGACAACTAATTACACACTGATTCAAAATCCAGTTAAAACTACTGAGTTTAACTAATTCAATAAAACTGATGAACTTGAACAAGTGATGCTAGCTTTTCAAAGCCTGATAGTCATTTACACCTCCAGTGCCTTCCTAGTGCCCCCTAAGTAATCCCACCACCTCCTGGGGGCAGTACCACTCACTTTGGAAACCAGTGACTTAAGTTGTAAAATGCTTCACCCTTAGTGCTGGTATCAGTTAGGTGGTACCATCACTGCTTCACCATCAATGGGACGAGGCAAGTAACCACATAGGCTTGACCTGGGAGTTTACTGGCTCTGCAAAGGGTCAACAGTCTGGATTCTGCAACCGCAATGATTTGCACGCAAACCACATGAAACAAATGAGGATGCTCATGCCTCCATCCCGCCCATCCAGCCAGACCCTTCCAATCCCATCATATCCAAGAATCCCCGGAGCACAGCACTGGAAGGAGCCAGCTTGTGTCACACCCCACCGTGGGAAACTGAGAAGCTAACTGGAGGGGTGGAGCACCCGTTCCACGGCATTCCTCCTCTGCCCTGTGACACAGCCTGGGAGCAATAAAAGATGGAACCACAGGACATAAAGGCAGACATGCTTTGCCTGAGCATGGTGTATGCAGGCACCATGTGTGCTATATACACAGCCAAGTAATGTATTGGTGCTACTTCAGGTGAACATTGAGTTGTGGCTGATCAGTACTGTTAGCAAAAGAAATAAAACATCTAATTGCAAGCGAATGTGGTTTCATGCTCTTAGGCTTGGTGCACTCTTTAGATCAGTGTTTCTGGAGAAAAGCCTGAAGTGTTTGGTTATTTGTTCAGTTGTACTTTAATTTCATCTGTACTTGAAAACAGTTGACAAAAATGAACTGGAAAAACTGAAGACGAAATAATACATAATTGCAAGGAATGTGGTTGCGCTGCTCCAGTACTGACCTGACACACAGCACTACCAAAATATATGCTTGGGTCTATTTCCACCCACTTAAAGAATGCCCATTAAAGAGGTACTGAAAAGTCATACTGCTCACTTATGTTTGCTTGACAGCAAAGCACAGAAAGCAGTTTCTGAAGAAGTATAAGAGGCAAGAACAACTGGGCCCTCTGCTTAATTATAGATGGAACTGATTTGGAACAGAGGAAGCCAGGAATTAATGATAAACAATTCAAATTCAAAATCAGCACTCAAGTTCTACTATCCAGTTGCCCCTTTAACTAATGTTACTTTCCATCCCAATATTATTGCAAGAAAGGATGATGTGGTTCAGTTTACATATTAGCCAGTGTGGTGTAGTGGTTAGTGTCTTGGATCACGACCTGGGAGAGACCAGGGTTCAAATCTCCACTTGCCCATGAAGCTCATTGGGGTTGACCCCTTGGGGCCAGTCTCAGTCTAATCTAGGGTTGTTGTGGGAATTAAATGAGGAAGGGATGAATTATGTGTGCCACCTTTGGCTCCTTGGATAAATAAGTGGGGGGTGTAAATGCAATAAAATAAATAATACAGAAAAGGTTAAGAGTGGCAAAATTAAGTATTAGTTGTCATTGTTGTCATTGGGCAGCAAAGACTGACAAGCCCACTTGGAGAATAACTTGATAAATCTAACTGGGCTAAAACTTTAAAAATCCATCAGGTTCCACACCAGGTAGCTACTGCATATCTTCCCCAATGTTAAGTAAAATTACGAATTGCCAGAGAAGCCACTTTCGTCTTAAGGATGTTGCTGTCGCAGGGAAACAAAAAGTGCATAACTTTTCATTCCTGGCACACACACAGGCCCGTGAGAGAGAAGGAATACTGGAAGGAACTTGATTTCCCAGTTGCAAAACCCCTTCACCAGCCTTTTGCCTTCAACATGCAGGAATTATATACTTTTGTTTTCAAAAAGTTGGGTTAATATATATAACATATATATTGCCCAAGAAACCAAACCTGTGCGCGTCCCAGCATCACAGGAGGCGGAGGCGGAGGTCCAAAGGGGCGGAAACGCTGCCGCTGGAGAAAAGCAAGGGTGGGGTGGTAGGGGCGTCCGTCCCGACGACTCAGTTTGTCGCGTGCGAAAAGGCTGGAAAAGGGGCGCTTCTTCTGCACAGTCTCAGCGGGAGCTGCTGCCGCTGCCCGGGGGACAGGCAGAAGCGTGCAGGCGGCCCATCCCCGCGTTCCCGGGGCGGCAAGAAAGATTCGCTTGCCTGCTGCTGGTGCCAAACTCCAGAGCGCCGCTCTCCCCTTGCGCGCAGGCGTTCAGCGCTCCGCCCGCTAACGAGGAAACATGGCCGGGGAGGGGGGGAGCAGTGGGAGCGGAGTGCCTCCGGGAAGCGGAGAGACTCAGCCCCTCGCTTGCCTAGGGGAGCCTCAACCAAGGAGGGAGAGCGCGCTCAGCGCCGCCGCAGCCTTGCCAAGCGCCCCATCTCCATCGCCGTTGCGCGCTCCGGACGCGCCCTCCTCCTCAGCAGCCGCTTTGGAAACCAAAGGCTTGGAAGGAGAGGCAGGCAGGAAGGTCTGCCCAAAGCCACACGCCGCCTGCTCACTGGCCCGAGCCGGCCCAGCTGCAGATTTCCGTTGGCTGCCCGGCCTGCCAGTCGCGCTCATTGACGAAGCGGGAGAGGGAGGGAGGCGAGACACGGTTCTTTTGTCATCTCTGGCTTCTGCAGCAGAAAGAGTTGCAAAAGAGCCCGGTCTCAGGCAGCGCCTCTCCGGAGTAGGCTTTGCAAAAGGCTCCTGATTTTGCTGCAGGATCTTGTCCCGCGTTAACGCAGAGTTAAGTTCCACAAGGACACAGAGGATCTCACACAGAAGACCCAAAGCCATCTTCCTCGCACGGATTCACACACATTAAGTTCAGCAATTCTTACAAACAACCCTGCCGGGTAGGCAAGCATTACCTACTGACAGGCCCCTTGTGGTCAAGTGCAGTCGAGGCCACACAGTGAAGTCCTGGCAAAGATTGGAGTTGTAATTAGGACTTTGCAGCACAGTACTTCACTGCCATGTCCTGTCAAGTTCCCATGATGTGCCCTTTTCAATCCCAAATGAAACAAAGGGCACATTTCCACCATACATTTAAAGCACTAGGAGGCCAGTTTAAACCATCATGGCTTCCCCCAAAGAATTCTGAGAGATGGAGTTTATGAAGGGCACTGAACAGTTGTTAGAAGACCCTCCCCGCCAATTCCCCTCCCAGAGCTACAGTCCCAAGTATACTAGAATCAGAGGTGTACCTAGGCTCCTTTGTGCCCTTGGCAAAGAACTGTAATGGTGCCTCTGAAGCTGGGAGAGACCATGGACAAGAAACTCAAAAAGTTTGCTGTTCAGCACCTTTCATGCTCTGCCACTTACTTCCTCCACAGCCATCAGGGTCAAACTGAATAATGCAAGGGCCACTGGGAACAAGGTTTAAGGAACCAAACGCGAGGAGTGGCCTGAAAAGGTTTGGGAACCACTGGTCTAGTGAGATGTACCAATGGGACAGTTTTGGATGTTGCTCTTAACAAAAAACCAGGACTGGCTGAAGACATTGTGCTCTGTGGTGAGCGACAGGATGCCAGCCCTTTCCATTCCATATGCAGAAGCCAATTTGCCTGGCAGCTGTATCAGACTTCAGCATGGTCTGCCCCTCTCCAGCCAAGGACAGCTGTCTAGCTTAGGCACACCTTTCCCTGACCCTCAACTTCACTCTGCCTGATCCTGGGGTGGGAAACCTCTGACTCACCACATGTTGCTGGGCTAGATTACATTGTCTCTGACCATTTATCATGGTGGCTGAGGCTGATCAGGGTTGAATTCCAGCCAACATCTAAAGGGCCAAAGGTTCCCCATCCCTGACTGGCTAGGAATCCAGGCTGATATGTTTGTTGGTACAGTGGTGCCTCGCAAGATGAAATTAATCCGTTCCACGAGTCTCTTCGTCTTGCGGTTTTTTCGTCTTGCGAAGCACGGCTATTAGCGGCTTAGCGGCTATTAACGGCTTAGCGGCTATTAACGGCTTAGCGGCTTTAAGAAAAAGGAAACAAACTCACAAGAACTCGCAAGACGTTTCGTCTTACGAAGCAAGCCCATAGGGAAATTCGTCTTGCGGAACGACTCAAAAAACGGAAAACTCTTTCGTCTTGCACGTTTTTCGTCTTGCGAGGCATTCGTCTTGCGAGGTACCACTGTAATTTATTTTTTTATTGAGATATGTTTTAAATAAAGAAAAATGTTAAAGTACATATAACACATCAACAACCACAACTGGGGTACATTTCAGCAGGTAAATCAACAAAGGGCAGAGGATCAAGAATTGGGGGTGTGGGGGGGGAAGGGTCACCTCAGGGAAGAGGCAAGTAATGACACATTCAGTGTTTAGGTAGTTGCTTAGAACCAAAGCATTTGACAAACACACATGAAGAACCGAAATAGTTTGGGAATAATCTCGCACCGCAAAGTACAGTGAGAATCTGGAGGGAGGGGGGCTCCTTGTTGATGTAACACAAATGAAAACCTTTTGACTGAAAAAGGTGACTTGCATTTAAGTCCCCAGATTTGTGGACTATGTCCTGTAAGTTTCACTGCCATTTGCCATACCCCGTTCCACCACCCTGCCAAAGAAAAATGGGCATGAGGCCTCCAGTGGTGTGCAACCTCAATGGAATCATAGAATCACAGAATTGTAGTGTTGGAAGGGATCCCGAGGGTCATCTAGTCCAACCCCCTGCAATGCAGGAATCTCAACTAAAGCATCCGTGACAGATGGCCACCTAACCTCTACGTAAAAACCTCCAAGCAAGGAGAGTCCACAACCTCCAGCGGTTGACCATTTCAGACTGGTTACAGTTAACCAATAGCACAATCAAAACTTTGTACAAAGTGTTTTGCATATTTTCTGGAAAAAATGAAATTTGGGATAAACCTGGGGGAACAAGGTATTTCAAGGAGTGTTTCTAACCAGCATTTGTCAACCCATGCCTTGAGATCTGCTGGGAGGGCTGCTACAGCTTATTCTGCAGCGGCTCACAGCAGGGCCTTCTTGCTTATACTGTATAGGCACTATGGCTGTAGAAATCCTTTCCATTGAAGGGACACTTGACTCCCCCACCAATGTTTCCTCAACAATCATTGAAGATGTACTTGTTCTGCTTGGCCTTTCGGAATTGGTTGGCTTAGTCTGTTCACCATGACTCATGCAGGCACTGGTGAAGATTGGTGGAAAATCTGTGAGCTTTGATCATTTGAATGTTGAATCTGGTATCATTGCAATGCATAAAAAGGTAAAGGTACCCCTGACCGTACGGGCCAGTCGTGTCCGACTCTAGGGTTGTGCGCCCATCTCACTTAAGAGGCCGGGGGCCAGCGCTGTCCGGAGACACTTCCGGGTCACGTGGCCAGCATGACAAATGCATACCCTGGTCTTAAATTGGGAACTTTGAACATAAGAAGAGCCTCCTGGATCAAGCCAACAATGGCCCAGTCAACATCTGGTCCAGCATCCTGTTCTCACTGTGGCCAACCAGATTCCCCAAAAGGAAGCCCACAAGAAAGCCCTCTACCCTTCTGTGGTTTCCAGCAACTGGTATTCATAAGCATTTGTTGCTTCTGACCATGGAGGCAGAGCATAGTCTTCATGGCTACTATTTACCTATAGCCTTATGCTCCCCCATGAATGTGTCTAAGCCTCTTTTAAAGCCATCTAAGTGCCTCCTTTGGGAGAGAGTTCCATAGTTTAATTCTGCTCTGCATGAAGAATGACTCTCTTTCATTTGTGTCCTGAATCTTCTAATATCCAGCTTCATTAGATGTCCACGCGTTCTAGTGCTACGAGAGAGGGAGAAAAACTTTTCGCTATCCACTGGTAATGTAAAGATATTATTAGGTTAAAATGATGGTGGTGGTCAGGAAAGCCCTGACTGAAAGACAGCTCTAGGAAGTTCTGGAAAAGAGGCACTGGTTCCTTTACCTTTTTAGAAACAGTTCTCTTGTACTGTACTGTAATAGCTCTTGTGTGACCAGTTTCCTTTAATTTCAGGAGAGCAGGAATGCATTGCGTTTTCTAACCAAACAAAGCCAGACACGACAACTTGAGCTGAACAGGAAAGGAGCAAGGAAAGGAGCAGGACATCCCAGGTTCCCTTTGCCAAATGTTCCTCCTTCCCTCCCCCCACTCCGTGAGCTGCAGCAGCACACTCTTGAGGGCCTGCCAGATAAAGGAAGCTTGCGATTTTCCATGAATAGATCACACTACAATGTCAGAATACAGGAAACAGCGCAGGAAAGGAGCTAGTAAAAGCCACTAAATTGTAGTGCATTTCTCAAGCCAAGTTACACAACTGAGCAAAAGGTTACTTCTGGTCCACGGAAAGAACAGAGAACACAAGGGCTACTCTGCAAACAAATTGGAAGGCTCCAAAATGCCTTTTTTGTTGCCATTGCCTCCCATAGGAATGTGGCTGGAAAGAGCTCTATCTCAGGTTATTAAGAAGTTGTGCAACAGGGATGGTGCTGAACAAAAGGGTACCCTAAAGGTCTTCTGTCAGTGAAAGAACAGGAGACTGCAGCCATCTGTATTAAATTTCCATAGAAGGATGTTTGTTGCACAGTGAAGACCACTGAAAAGAGGATCTGCAGAATTTTTCTCCTTTAAAACCCTGGAGCTGCAAAGTGCACGGGAATCTTCACTAGTTCAAAAACATGCCACAAGAGATTAACTCAAGCTCATTTGTTAAAATGGATTAAAAGTCACAGAAATAACCCATAAATTCCCAATACACCACTCCCTATTTGTCTATATCAAAGACAACCAGGATAATAATAGGACACTGTACTATTTTCAGGTAGGATGCAAACACATACAGTACCAGCAAATTCAGGGTGTGCAGTTACAGTTGATTGGGAGGTCTTGTGCAACAAATCCGCTTCTCTAAAAGGTCAGACATTTTGCGATAAGGAAGGTGGCAGAAAAATGCACTGGAGAGTGTGGGACTACACTTACTTAGCACCACACTGTCTAACCTCCCTGCAAACAAATCAGAATAAAGGCTCCACATACAGGTCATCGGGAAGTACTTTTACATTCTCTTCTTCCTGTCTCCCCAGTGGGTGAAGACAGTTATTAGGTGGCTTTAATATACATAGCTGCAAAATCTTGTAGCACATCTGGATGCTACCTTAAAGGTTCTTGGTGGGGATTAAGGAAGTCTGAGACCTATGACCTGCTTGCATCTCTAGAGCCATTCAAATACCCAGCAGTTCAATAAATACTTCTCCATATAGATGTGCAGCCTATACTAGAACCTCAGAATCTACCAGCTGGAGACAGGTGTAAAAAACACACACAGTTAGATTGAAAAAACAGTGCTGAAGTCAGTTAGGCTGGCAAGCACACAAGGCCTTCTTGGTGGTGGCTCTGCAGTAATGCAACTCTCTTTCTGTTACCATTCATTGGCCCCTCCAGCTCTAACATTCAACAAAGCCTTAAACACGTGCATTTGTTACTATTACCTTAAAGAGAGTTTAGGTGATCCAGTTCAGTTTCTCTCATACACATCTTTGTCTGTATCCATACTCCATGTTCTGCCTAATGCTCTGTTGCTTTATCTCCCTTCTCTGAGCTTCGTGAGTTCTTGGCCCGAAAAGCAACTAATAAATAAGCAGAATAATACATATTCTGAGTTGAGGAATTTTTATGCACCAGAACTGAACTGAACTTATACAGCCCTTTGACACAAAAGGCCACCCCCTGTTAGCATTCCTCATTACACCAGTATGGTGTCATGACTAGAATGTTGAACTAAGACCTAGGAGAACAGGGTTCAAATCTCCCAGTGGTCCTGGGAGACCTTGCGGGGGGGTGTGTCTGTCGCTGCCTCTCAGCCTAATCTACCTCACAGGGCTACAGGGCTGTTGTGGGTATTATATGAAGAAGGTGAGAACAATGGATGCCACATTGAGCTCCTTGGAGAAAAAAGCAGGATAGCAATGCAGTGAAATAAATAAAAAATAAATGTGGTCGTCTGTATCTTAGGTGGGAAAAGTTGTTTCATTGTTGCTCTTATAAAATGATTGGGTGTCACAATAAATCACTCAAGAGATCCATCAGCAGATCCCAATGTACCTTCCACACACCCTTGTGTTAGGTCCAAGGAAAACAAATTCAGTCGTTTGTATGGCTTTATTGGAGATTTGGACTGATCTTCTCCAACCTGATACCCTCCAGATAATTTGGTGGTCAGCTCCCATCTATCTTAGCCAGCATGGCAGGATCAAATCAACGCTTTCTAGGCACGATCCTGGGGACAAACCACACAAAAGGTGGTTGTTTTTTGTGCCAGACTTGTAAGCTTCCCAGAAATGCCTGGCTGGCACTTTTAGGAACAGAATAAGCTAAAGGTAAAGGTACCCCTGCCCGTACGGGCCAGTCGTGACCGACTCTGGGGTTGCGCGCCCATCTCGCTTAGGAGGCCGGGGGCCAGCGCTGTCCGGAGACACTTCTGGGTCACGTGGCCAGTGTGATGAAGCTGCTCTGGCGAGCCAGCGCAGCACACGGAAACGCTGTTTACCTTCCCACCAGTAAGCGGTACCTATTTATCTACTTGCACTGAAGAGTGCTTTCGAACTGCTAGGTGGGCAGGAGCTGGGACCGAACGACAGGAGCTCACCCCGCCGCGGGGATTCGAACCGCCGACCATTCGATCGGCAAGTCCTAGGCACTGAGGTTTTACCCACAGCGCCACCCGCGTCCCTGGAACAGAATGCTCGATAGCTATTTGATCTAATATAGCAGGACCTTCTGCACACATTGGAAAAGCTCTTCCACTAAGCTGTGGCTCTTCCCCAGAACATGCCATGTACATTGATGGTGCTATGATGCTACTATGATGCTATAATGATGCCTACGATTAGTACCATGAAGTGGCTCTTGATTGTTTTGAGAGTCACTTTGTTGGAATCAGAAAAGGTAACAAGGAGTTCAGAGGAGGCATAAATTTGCTTCGGCCATGTACAGGCCATGCTAGATGTTCTTGGTTCTACAGAAAGTGCTGCTATCACAAGGGAAGCCTCCTTGAACAAGTTCGGAGAGTCTCTACTGAATTCAAACCCCATTCAAGCCGAGAGAATGACCCACTTATGCAGATGCTTATTGTGATCAGAAACACAGCATTTATAACAACACAAAAGAAGAGCCCTGCTGGGTCAGGCCTATGACCCATCTAGTCCAGGACCCTCTCCTCACAGGGGCCAACCAGATGCCTCAAGGCGAAACCCACAAGCAGGATTCAAGCCTATGAGCCATTCTCCCCTCTGGAGGTTTCCAGCAACTGGTATTCAGAAGCAATTCCCATCTGTGGAGGCAGACCACAGCCATCATGGCCTTCTCCTCCATGAGTCGCTCTAATCCTGTTTTAAAGCCATCTAGGTTGGCGGGCAGCCACCACTGCCTTCTGTGGGAGCAAGTTCCATAATTTAACGCTATGTGCTGCGTGAAGAGGTACTTTCTTTAAACTCCCCTGAATCTTCCAACGTTCAGCTTCATTGTATGCCCACCAGGGTTATTACGAGAGACGGAGGAAAACTTTTCTCTATCCCTTTCCCCCATGCCATGCATGATTTTATAAACTTCTGTCATGTATCCAACCCTACATACAAAGTGCAGGCAAGCAAAACTAAAGGTGGTTCTTCTCATCCTGTCACTTTTATGCCTTGGAAAAGGTAAATGCAAATAGAAATGTAGCACCCCCTACTGGTGGTATGTGGCTCCACAGGCCTTTTTGAAAAGCCACCATGGGCCAGTTTTAAATGAAAACAAAAAACAAAGCTCTGCAATTACCCTTGCAAAATATTACTAATAATATCTGGCTACAGACCTGCTCCAACCCTAGGGACCTTGCAACCATATGTGTATGTGTGTGTGTGTGTATATACAAATTTCATGTTTACTAATGGTGTAATATTAGACTATGTTCACTAATGGTGTAATATAAAGCTACAGCAAAGTGGGCGTTCCTTTCTTGGTTTTGAAGGAAATGGTTTAAAGATATAATTTACGGGCAGATCCTGCAGCTAGCCTTGGTGCAGCAGGTGTTGGAACGGGAATGATATCGGGCACTGCCATTAATCCATCCAGCTCAGTATTGCCTGCACTGATTGGCAGCGTCTCTCTGGAGTTTTTCTCCCAATCCTACCTGAAGCTGCCAAGGACTGAATCTGGGGCCTTCTGCATGCAAACGAGACCTTCTTGCGCTAAGCTAACCCTACCCCCGATCTGCCTTTTATCAAATCTGTCCACCCAGCTCAGTATTGTATACACTGGCCGGCAGAAACTCTCCAGGGTTTCAGACCAAGGCTGTCCCCCAGAGGCCCAGACCTACCTGGAGAAAGTCCAGGGACAGAAGCTGGGACTTTCCACCTGCGCACGCTCTGCCATTAGATTGCGCCCCATCCAAACACTTCTCCCCACAGCAGGCAGGCAAACCTTCCTTCTCCAACTCCCACACAGGCTCCTTCTGTTTTACTCGTCAGCAGCCACGAAGCCGCTCCGAGGGCGGATTACAGTAGAGGCGGCGGGTTCAACCTCCCTGCTCCCTTACCGCCGCAGCTGCCCCAGACCCCGCTTGCAACGGCGGTTGCAAAGCAGCCATGCACGGCAGCTCACCGACTCCCACAAGCTCCCCCTTCCAGGAAACTGGTTGTTGCAAGGGCAGCAGCTGGACAAAGCCCCCCACCACGCGGCGCCTAGCTCCCTCCTATACACCTTACCGTGCGCCTTCGCCCTCGGAAGCCAGCATGGTTAACGAGGGCAGGCAGCCGCCCTCTTCCTCTCGTAAACTTTTATCAGCCAACTTCAGCTACGATCCTCAGCGTGCAGCTAGAAGATACGGTGAGCAGCAAAGGCTCTTGGGAAATGTAGTCCATTGCCCAGGACAACCTTTGCTGTCTCCTCGATTATGGCAAGGCAATGGATGCATTCCAGCAGCACCTCCACCAGGACCCACTTCTTATTTACCAGAAGTGCATTCTAAAGCAGACTTCACCAACCCAGGTGTCTTTTGGACGTCTTGGATGGACTACAACTCCCACCAGCCCCTGTCAGCAAGCACATCAGCCTGTGGGTGTTGTAACCCAAAACATCTGGAGGCCAGGAGAATGTTGATAATGATTATTAATTTCATTGCATTTGCATCCCACCTTTCCTCCAAGGAGCTCAAGGAGGTGTACGTGGTCCCCTCCTCCCTCTCCATTTTAGCCTCACAACAACCCTGTGAAGTAGGTTAGGCTGAGAGGCAGTGACGGGCCCAAGGTCACTTTGAGGCCTAGTTCTAGCTGGCACACCACGCCACACCACAGGGTCTCTAGAAGGCTCTTGTTACAAGACTGCTCTAAGCACAAATGGAGTGTGTCTGTGTGATCCTGTGCACATTTGGGAGTAAGCATCATTGAACCCAATAAGACTTGCTTGTGAACAGACATGCATAATGCTGTCACTCAAGAACAAAAGTAAGAGGCATTGCTTCTGCAGAGCGTTTATTATAAAATTTCTATTCCACTTTTCCTCTAAAGCAGTGTTTCTCAAACTTTGGTCTCCAGCTGTTTTTGGACTACAACTCCCATCACCCCTAGCTAGCAGTGATGGAAATTGTAGTCCCAAGGCAGAGACACCCAAATTTGGGAAGCACTGCTCTAAAGAGCCGAAGAATCAAACATAGTTGGGAAGGATCTTACCCCAGTGGCAGATCATCTGTTTGTATGCAGAAGGCCCCAGTAGGAGATGCCAGTATGAGGTAACCAGCCCAAACGTACCTTTTTGAGTTTGCACCTGTAAATTGCGATAACTCTAGGTGGTTAAGGGTTTTTCTTGTTTTGCAGCCCAGACATGTATGCTCTCCCAGCAGACACAGGTTCTTACCACCATCTCACACTTCATAGCCTAGAAAGTGGTGGCTGTCTTGCAGCAGGGCTGCAAGGGCAGAAATTGATTGCGCAGCAGCTCCTGCTGGCTACATCAGCTTTTCTGCAACATTTATGGAAAGTTTGGTGAAAGGAGATAAAATTATAAGGGCGGTTATGCGCTCTCTATCTCAGCGGTTTTTGATGCCTAAAGTGCATTTCAAAAGTCAAAACCTGAATACAGTATTTGGCTGCAATGCAAGCTTCACGCCTGTCTCCCCTTTCCGTCCTGAGAGCCAGTATAGTAGTGAGTGTCAGACCTGGGAGACTAGGGTTGAGATCCTGACCCTCAGCCATGAAACCCACTGGGTGACCTTGGGCCAGCCACTTACCCTCAGCTTAACCTATCTCAACAGGGTGGTTGTGGGAATTAAATGAGGAGGGGGAAAGAACTATGTACAGCCCCCCCCCCATTTATGTGGGGGTTATGTTCTGAGGCACCATGCACATCAGTGAAATCACATGCAATTGAAACCAATTGGAAAAGCCTGCAAACACCCTGTTCCGCCCCTTTAGTGATGTTTCAAGGTCACTTTTGGGTTCGGTGTGATGCGCATATACATGGTCACACACATATTGAACATGATGCATAAACGGGGGTCTTCCTGTATGTCACACTGAGCTCCTTGGAGAAAAGATGGTGGGACAGAAATGCAAACAGTTAACAAATCAGCTCTAAAAGTAGAACCTGTGGCTTTGCACAGAGAAAGGCCTGGGTTCAAAACAAGCTCCAGCTTCGCTAAGCAAAGCAGAGGAATAAATACCATGTGGAATGTTGGAGAGGGGGTATCTGCTAGTAGTCTGTGTTGACAATTCTGAGCTTGGTGGACCCATGTGCTTATTTGGCACAAGCCAGGTTCCTCTGTTCTGTTCAAACAACTTAATGTTCTCAAAGCTTAGCCTTTATACATCGTAAGAGTAGCATCATATATTGTTTCTGCTGCCACAGACTAAGACTTGAGGCAGCTTATAGACCAAAACATTTACAATGGCTTAAACTTTCAAAAAGCTTCTGTAATGTTTGCCTTTAAGGTGCAACACTCTTTGCTTTAACCCTTTTATCTTCGGTTACTTATTAAATGTACTCCAAATGTTTGCTCTCCTCTGCCTTCTCTCCAACTGCCACCTCCATTGCTAGACCAATTATTTGAACTTCAGCCATGTATTTGCATTTAAGTCCAAAGCTCATGCTTCGGACTAAAAATCAGCTATGCTGCTCCTGCAAAGATTCAACACCCCACCCCCCGAAAGAGTATAATTGGATTTCCTGTAGCAGGAAAATATCTTCAAACTTCTCAGTAGCTATATCCTGTTATTGGTAAAGTGTAGAATTTATCCTGTATCCCCAAGGGATTCTCGTCTCCTCTCAATCTATTGCTTCCCCAAAAAACCTTATTATCATATCAGCACTCTTCATGTTTTAGCCTTTCTCTGAAGTAGTGAATAGCAAGTTCTTTTTTATCCTCCAACTCAGGCTGCATTAGTATGGCAATTTATTCAGTTTCCCTAACTGTTAATTTCTGTATTATATTTGAACTTTCATGTGTCATAAAAGGCACTTCTGGAAATCTAGTGGAATAGAGTGAAAACTTGGCACTAATTTATGTGTTAACTGGTTCCAGAAACTATTTGCAACCCAAGTTTTCGAAGAATTAGCTTTAGCAAATAAAACTCGAAAATGGAGGAAATTAAGTTATAAATTATGAAAAGACTAAAGTTTAGAGTAAAACCTGTTTAGGATTGATGGAAAGATAAAAAGTAATGTAATAATAAATATTCTAAACTTAAAGTATAATTAATTGAAAGTATAAAAAACGCATGAAACAAGGGTATAATTTGCTGTTATTTTATTGTAAAGAATGCAGGGTGTGGAAGATGTGGGGAAGTCCAGTGGATGATGAAAAAATGTTTTGGAAAGATGAATTTTTTTCTTTTTCTAACTTCTTTTCTTTTTTTCTTTCTGTAAAAATGCTTTTGCTGTGCTATTGATGATGTTATATTTGAATTTGATACCTGGAAAAAGCAAATAAAAATATGATTAAAAAAAAAAAGAAACTATTTGCAACCCTAACCCAGAAAACAGGAGTAAAGTGATAAAATTTGAGGCAGAATATAGGCATATAGTCCTTTCCTGCCATTTTCTGGGTGAATCATGGAGCAATTGGAGAGAAGATTATAATCAGGAAAGCTAATGCAATATAATATAATACATGGAGAATTACACCCTCAAACTTGAAGCAAATTCAGGAGTACATGTATAGTATTTCAGATAAATTTAAATTTAGGAAATTCAGGGAAGGAATAGAAGCTATTTGTTTCCCACCATAAACAAGGAATTAAATAATTTGTCTCTGAATAAGCATTAAAAATTGCAGCCCACTACTGATAATTGTTATAGAGAGTTAAAAAAATGTCACATGCTCACTTAGGAGCACTTTGAAAGATTTACAATACATACTATACATACTATACTGTACTAAATTTAAAAGGGGGGCGTTTTTGCAGAGGCTGTGCAAGTTTAGTCCAATGATCAAATCCAAAACAATAAAACTCATACAAGTAAAACAAATATTAAATTAAGGATTAGGAAAACTGTTAATTCTGAATAATTCTAAACCGTGCAAAACACCACCTACTTATCTGAGATCTTTACCCTAAAATTTTGGGTAACCTCAAGGCAATCTTAAAAGATTAGGATTAAGAGATTAAGAGCGGGTGGCGCTGTGGTCTAAACCACTCTTGGGCTTGCCGATCGGGTCGGCGGTTTGAATCCCCACCACGGGGTGAGCTCCCGTTGCTCGGTCCCTGCTCCTGCCAACCTAGCAGTTCAAAAGCATGCCAAAGTGCAAGTAGATAAATAGCTACCGCTCTGGCAGGAATGTAAACGCCGTTTCCGTGCGCTGCTCTGGTTCACCAGAAGTGGCTTAGTCAGGGGGGGAAATTCGGTAAAAATAAGTGTTAGGATTTGCTGAAATAATTTTGGAAATTGGGATGTAGAAAGGGGAGGTTTGGGAGAAACGAGGTTTATGAAAAAAAAGGATACGAAACTATACATGTTTGTTTGTTTCTTTATTTGTTTGTATTGTCTATAAAAACTTTTGTAAAACCAATAAAAAAATATTATAAAAAAAACAGAAGTGGCTTAGTCATGCTGGCCACATGAACTGGAAGCTGTCTGCGGACAAACACCGGCTCCCTTCCCGCCAGAGATGAGCCAGATGAGTGCCACAACCCCAGAGTGGTCCGTGACTGGACCTAACAGTCAGGGATACTTTTACCTTTACCTTTTAGGTCTGCTGTGGGGCCAGAATCTTTTACTGTGATATGCTGGGACTTTATTTTAAGGATAGAATTGTAGAGTTGAAAGGGACTTCAAGGGATGAAATGCAGGTCTCTCAACAAAAGCATACATGACAGAGTGCCATCCAGCCTTGGCTTAAGACACTATCAAACAGCACTTATTGTCAGAAAGTTCTTCCCAATGTTTGGTCAAAATCTCCTTTCTTGTAACTTGAATCCATTGGTTTGGGTCCTACCCTCCAGAGCAGAGAAAACCTTATCCCATCTTCCATGTAGCAGCCAGCCCTTGAGATATCTTAATGTGGTTATCATCTCTTCTCTCAGTTTCTTCTCCAGGCTAAACATACCCAACGGCCTCAACCATTCCTCATAAGGCTTGGTTTCCTGAACCTCTCCTCTGCACATGTCCCATCTTGTCAATATCCTTCTTAAACACCAGACTTAAATATTTATTTCTTAAACGGTCATACCCTGACCTGCACACAGTACTCTCGGTGTGGTCTAACCAAGGTAGAATACAGTGGTACCTAGGGTTAAGTTCTTAATTCATTCTGGAGGTCCATTCTTAACCTGAAAATGTTCTTAACCTGAGGCACCACTTTAGCTAATGGGGCCTCCTGCTGTCGCCGCGCTGCCGCTGCACAATTTCTGTTCTCATCCTGAAGCAAAGTTCTTAACCCGAGGAGCTATTTCTGGGTTAGCGGAGTCTGTAACCTGAAGCGTATGTAATCCAAAGTGTATGTAACCCAAGGTACCACTGTAGATCTATTTACTTCTCTTGATTGGGACACTGTTGATGGTAGCATTAGCTTTTTTTGCTGCTGCATCTCATTCATGTTCAGCTTGTGGTCTACTAAGACCCGTAAATCCTTTTCACATGTACTACTGGTAAACAATGTGTTCCCCATCTTATATTTCTGCAGCTGGTTCTTCCTGCCTAAGTGAAGCACCTTACATTTGTCCCTACTGAAATTGTGTTACGTTTGCGTCCAGCTCTCAAACCTGTTAAGGTCATATTGAATCCAGATTCTGTCTTCAGTGGCATTTGCTACTCCTTCCAGTTTGGTGCCATCTGCAAATTGTATGAGCATAGCTTCATTACCTGCAATCTAAGTTGTTTATAAAGATGCTGAACAACAGGACCAGGACAGAACCCTGCAGCATCCCACTTGTCCTTTTTTTCCAGGATGAGGAGGAACAATTAGTGAGCAATCTTTGGGTTTGGCCAGCTGACCAGCTACAAATTCACCTAAAAGTTAAGCTCATCCAGCCCACATTTTGACACAAAACCTGTTGGAAACCACCAGGATAACTTGACCAGGTCTTCTATTAAGGTCCAGCTTTTATTATTGCATTGGTATTTATTTTTGCCTCTCATTGATATATAATTATCTTATATACTGTGCTAATGCTCCTGCTCTCCCGTTCTGCTTTGGAGGAGGGGGAATTCTTTATGTAGACTTTATGTTCTGGTTTGCTCTCTATACAATTGAAAAACTAATAAAAATATATTTCTTCTAGTTCATCCCAGTCTAAAACAGAAAATTGTACCTATGCAATTCATTCAAACTCCAAATAGCAGACGTAAGAGGCCTTTTCAAATAGTTGCACCCAACTTGGTGCTCTCCTGATGTTTTAAGGTTACAACTTCCCTCAGCCAAAGCCAGCTGCCAGCACCTGCATCCAGCAAATACGTGGCAGCAGGATTTCTGCAGTCTCAAATATCTGGAGGGCACAAGCTGTCCTAGAAACGGGTCCAAACTGCAATTTCCCAATACTAATAAGATCATCTTTTTTTGGTTGTCTTTTATCTATCTGCCAGGCTTAAATAAACAAGTGCTAGATAATTTGCCTGTTGTTAACATACGTCCCCACCATGTCCTCCAAACGGTAAGAAATATAAGCAAGACTATAGAAGTATACAAGAATAACCAGATGCACAAAACAGTGTGAAGATAATGTGCATGATAGCCCAGGGGTTGGGGCGGGGGGAGAAGAAACACACTTTCAACTCTGTTTGCATCTCAAAACATTTATTTAGAAGCTAACATTGCAGTTGACATCTGTATTTTCCCTCCACCTTGTGGTACTGTGCAAAGGTGAGAAGTAGCAGTAGCTAAACAAGCTGTTGAGATTGAATAAAGAAACTTGCTTTGAGGTACTGACAACTAGTAGGAGAACTTGGCCTTGGTAAGAAGGCAAAAATATATAAATATATCCACTCTAAATATCACAAAAACCATTTAACACTAAATTCAGGTGGGGCAACAGTCAACATCAGGTAAACTGCAGACAAGAGCCATTTTAACGCTGCTGTAAATCTTCCAGGTTACTTTATCTGACTCTGCTGCCAGTACAAATACAGAAGCGCTGCAGTGGTTGCTTTAAGGGCTGTGCACAGGAACATGTCAGGGGGAAGCTCTTATTCATCCCACGCTCTCCATCTACTGCTACACGTTGCTCAAAGCAGCCACACCAGGAAGAACTTTACCTGCAAAAGAGACACAAACACACATCAAGATGATGCATCATGGAACATCTTTTAACACATCTATAAAGAATCTATAAAGGATGGTACATGGAAACTGACTTTGGCTGACACTTTCATGACTGCCTTATATCAGGCAGGTGTCTTTGCTGTACTTTTTTTTTGCATCTGCTAAAAAAATTCTTGTTTAGACAAGCCTGTCCAGATGCTCAGAAAGTTGATGTGTATTTTAACCGGTCTTCAGTCTATTGTTATTTTAACGTGGAAGGTTTTAAATGGAAAAAAAAATATTGTTGATAATTGTTTTTATTTTTTTGTAAACAGCCTTCAGATGTTTGACTTTTTTACAGTCAAGCAATATTTAAATTTTATGGCATAAAATATAGTTTATTTTTAATAATTTATTTTAGATTTTCTGTACCCCACCTTTCCTCCAGATTGGAGACTTGCAGTGTGTGTGTGTTTTGGTGGTCAAGGAATCACACACCGCTGTACCTTTGGAAGTTTTAAGCAACATCACAGGAGTCTTCATAGGACCAAGGTGAAACTGCCAAGCTCCCTTGTTATTTTAGCTATCGATAGATATTTGCTATTATGTTGCTATGATTTTGGGACATACTTCTTTGTGGTTGTAGATCTGCACATGATTCTTTTTGTGAAAGGCAGCATAAAAATAATAGTATTATACATGAGAGGGGCCCCAATGTCGTTCTTCCCAGCCTCCGTCTCACTCTTGGGAATCCCCCCCCCCAGGCCACACACCTACACTCCTCTGCTTCACACCCTCCTTCAGAGTTTTTGTGTGACTTTAATGTATCTTTGAGCTCTGATAATGCAGTCTTGGAAGGAGGATAGAAAGGGGGGTCTGTGTGTGTATGTGTGTAGAGCAACTAGCCTAAGGCACGGAAGCAAAATTTCTATGAATATCTCCACCCAGTTTTGCCTCAGGTGCTGCCCATGATTTCCATGTGGCCCTTGGAAGGCTGTCCAGGAGAATACAGCTCTTGAGCTGAACAAAAGACCCAGAACACATATGAGTGGGTTTTTTTAATGAAAAGGAAAAATACCCACACATTGAATTCTGCCCAGAAATTAATTGGTAACCAATAAAGGTTAACAGAGATGTTACATCCACAAAGCCTGAAACCCATCAGCAGTCTAAAGCTGCAATCCTAATCCCCACATAGTTCAACAGGATTTACTTCTGAGTAGATGTGGTTAGGATCGTGCCATAATTCTGCCAACACTTTCACCTTTCTACTAAAATAGGTTTAAAAGCTTAATTGACAGGTGCTTTCACATAGAACCAGAAACAGTTCTTTTCAGAACAGCGGAGTAATCCAGTACCAGACTTCTCAGAGGTAAGCCTCTTTTAATTCAATTAAACATATTCCCAGATAAATATGCTTGGGGCTGCATCTTAAAACCCTATTATTTTATTTTTTCTCTGAATTTCTGATACACATATTGCACTGTGCAACTTAGTTAATATCATTAAGTTTGCTGCTGGGGTATTAGTCAGGATTGTGAAAAACTTTAAATGCTGATCTGTATAGAAAGCACAGTCACAGTCCTGAAGGTGGACAGATAATAAAGTATTAAAATTGCCTCAAGTGCTGAAAGCTCTCCATGAGCACCCTCTGAGCAAGCTTTTAAAGAGGCCTATTATCATCCTGGGGCAGGCTGGGGGTAAGAATGAGGCAGCAGTAGCCGGTCTAAAAGCCACTTAGTGAGATTTTGAGCAAGGCCTTTTGACAAACTCAGGTCACTGCTATCATTTATTGCCTTTCTATCCCCTCTGTCCTCCGTGGTTCTCTCTTTAAAAAAATAAAATAAAAAAAATAACCGGCCAATCACATCAAATCAAATCACATCACATAAATTCTGAATTACAAAGCCGAATTTTAAATTTTGTTGAGGGAACCCATATTTCAAGATCTGAAGGGGGATTCTGATCATCTTCTTGCTACTGCGTTAATGTCCAAATCAGTCCAAACAAAGTTCATAATTCTATCCATGGTTCTCCTCCCTCTCCATTTTATCCTCACAACCACCCTGTGAGGTAGGTTAGACTCACTTTTATCTTATTTACAATGAATACAGACACACACGACTCCCTCTCCATGGTACATTGTGAAATTTGGCTTTCCAAATGGCCTTAAGTACTCTATTTACCTAAGTCTCCTCCAGATATACTGCACTGCTTTTTTGTATTTGTAAAACCCATTATTTTTATTGTATTGCTTGATGTACTCCAATACAAAATTATTTTTTAAACGAATTCTGCAATCTGTGACTTTTTATCCAATTCCTTTCTCCCCAGTCTGAAGCTGCCTAACAATTCTTCTACAGTTAAGGAAAAGGAGTTTGGTGCAATTTAAAACTCTGAAGTTTAGTGCCACTTAGCAAAGCCTACATTTCCCAAAATGTCTTCCTTTGGTGTGTATACCATTGCAGGTCTCCTTTTATTGGTCTGCATTTTTTCCTTTCTCCACTACTTCCTAGGCAACAGAAACAAAGCCCTTTCAGAACATAACTTTTGGTAACAACAGCTGACGAGTCCAGTGCCGCCTCTTTCTTTTTTAAGGGGAAGGAACTAGGGTTTGGAAAATGTACATGTATTAAGAAACAGCTAATTACCAGAGGAAGCTCCCAAGAGTCATTCATGAAACAACAGCACCCACAAAAAACTTCCATTGACAATGCTAATTGAACACTGAGTAAATCGACACGGGACAGTAATCCAGCTCAGTGGTGAACCATCTGCTTTGCATGGAAAAGGCCCCATGTTTGATCCCCCAGTGGCATCTCCAGGTGGGGCTGGGATCTTGGGGAGCCACTGCCAGTGAGTGTAAACATTGCTAAGATGGATCAAGGGTCTGACTCAATATAAAGCAATTTCCTAAACTGTTTCTATTATAGACAGCTCTTTTAAAGAGCTGCAAATATGAGGGTAACTCTTTAGTCCTGGAATTGCGAGCCATATGAAAGAGTAGGGAATGAATTTGGTTAAGTGCATAAGCCTTTTTTTGGCCGGGGGGGGGGGGGACACATAGTAAACATTAGTTTCACCCCTTTGTTTAGTCGAGGCACGTGGCCAGAAATTATGTCCTGGGTCTGGGTTTTATGGAGGCCTCAGTCCGAGCGCTTGAGAGATATAGACCTTTTTCTGGTCACCATCATTATGCAAAACTGCAGCTGTCATGAAAATGGTCCCTATGTGGAGTCTGCTGGAACCATCACAGGCACCAGCTACTCTACTTGTCTTGCCCCACCTCCCTGCCCAAGAACCTTAAGAGGAGGAACTGCTCTTCCTGCTCTCTCTTGCTTTCAAGTCTTTCACTGGGAATAATCTGCTGCCTTTTTGTCAGGAAAATGAATGTATCAATACTTTTGAAATAGTAAGATTTATTTTTATTGTATTGTATATGCATTCGTATTGTATTTGCATTATTTTATATTATTGTATATGTATGCATCTGTTTATTCTTGAGAGCCTTTGGGCTGAAAGGGGAGGTTGGGTGGCCATCTGTCATGGATGCTTTAGCTGAGATTCCTGCATTGAAGGGTATTGGACTAGATGACCCTTGAGGTCCCTTCCAACTTTACAATTCTAAAGAAACAAACAGTAGTATAACATGACATTGATTTTCTTTAGCCACCTGGTCTTTGAAGAGTAATCATGTGTGTGGGTAGCTGTAAGAATGACCAAGGTACAAAAAAACATACAAGCAAAATTAATCCCCTGGACAACTAAGGAAGAGGGAGGAAAACACACACTACCTTCTAGGAGTTCCAAGCTGGCACCACCTCCAGTGCTAACATGACTAACTTTATCCTCGGTGTTCCATTTGGCACAGCATGTAGCAGTGTCTCCACCACCTGTTCAAGAAAACACAGTCAAGGAACCTGAAAATGGTTTTGGACGCATAATTTGGAAGCTTAACTGCAAGGTCGCCTTGCCCCATACACTGGCATGGTGATAGGTGCCACATAATACTTTTTGCATTTGTAAGAAACTGGTATTTTAGTGTGGCAGGACCTATACTTTGGAACTCCCTGCCTATAGACATCAGGCAGGAGCCATTGCCATACTCTTTTTGGCGCCTGCCAAAAATGCCAAGTTCACCTGTGGAACTTATGGCCAGGGCTGCTGCAATAAACAGGTGTGCAAGCCTTTGGGAGGCAGAAATGCAAGAGGGCATCAGAGGGAAGGAAAGAGGGACAGAGGCCAGAGTTGCCTGCAGCACCCCTGACTATCATTCAAGGCACTAAAGTGGTGTGTGCTAAGAGGCAAGGGGGTCACTGGAGATTAAAATGACTATGAGACTTTGAAAGGCTGCTATCACTGGAGCAAGTTCATCAGTTAAATAGCTTTAATTGGATTCTGAATAAATGCGCAATTAATTGTTACTATTTTGAATTTCATTGTTACTATCTTTGTTATTGGGTTGTAGAATCTGCTTTTCTGTTTAATCAGTTAGGGTAGGACAGGGGGTACTGGGGATGAGTTTGTGAAACCAAGGGGGCAAAATGTTTGGGAACCACTGGCTTAAAAGCTTGGTCCCAGAGTCTGACCATGTATAAGGCAACTTCTTACGCCCTTCTTATGAAGAGAAAATAAATAAATCAAGTATTCCAAAAGACTGAAAAACTATTCATTTGAACTGGAGAAGACGAATGGTGGCTCTTACCAATGATGGTGATGGTGCCTTTGGATGTAACTTCCACAACTTTATCCATCACAGCTTTAGTTCCTTTAGAAAACTTGTCCCACTCAAAGACACCAACTGGACCGTTCCATACAATCAGCTTGGCCCTGCCCACTGCTTCCACAAACAGCTTAACACTTTCAGGACCACAATCCAAACCCTAGGATCAAAAAGGGGAGGGTGGTAGCTGTTCAGCCATTGCACCAGAAAGATCAAACAAGTAGAAGAGCTCCTCAACCCCCCCCCCAACCTCTCTCCAGTATTTAAACCAGAATTCTCCATGTGGGTTCCTTTGATGCTTTTGACTGCAACTCCCATCAACCCTATGCTATCTGGAGATGATGGGAGCTGCAATCCAAAACATCTGCAGGAAATCAAGAGTTAAACCTACCATCCATCCATCAGGTATCCCAGAGGCTACAGTGGCTTCTCCAGTGTTAGCATTCTCATCAAATTTATCTGCAGTGATGAAGTCAACAGGCAAAGTGATGCGTACACCATTCTTCTCTGCTTTAGCCATCAGGTCCTTGACTATTTTTGATCCTTCTTCATCATACAGAGAGTTGCCAATCTGGAAGCAGAAGACAATGCACTATGTAGCTATCTACAGATGTTTGTGTAGACTGCTACAAAGCAAATCAGAATCTCGAAAGCAAGGTATTTTTTATTATTAAATCCAAGTAACATCAACAGATAATATGGGTATGTTAAAGAAACTGTAACTAACAGAGGACAGAGAATTAATACAACCTCTTAACTGCTGCCAGGATTATTATTTGTCAGAAGGGGGAGGGGCAGGGGAAAGATATCAAGAAAATCAACCCTGAGGAAATTGATAACTAAAACCTAGGATCTAGTACTATTATTATTTATTAAATTTGTATACTGACACCTGTAGATCTCAGGGCAGTTCACAACATAAAGCTACAACATGAAACCCACAAAATACTTTAAAAATATAAGAAAAAACAAAAAATCCCCCTACCATAACACATTTAAAAGAGCATTAGATGTCAATCAGCCAAAGGTCTGGGTGAAGAGGAATGTTTTTGCCTGGTGCCTGAAGTATAACTGAAGGCACATAGTAAGTAAGCATGGTTAAGCTTACATAGTGAAAACCAAAGAAGGCAGGTAACAAACAAATGTCTTCATAGAGAAATGAAATCTTTTAATAATGTACTAGAATAATAAAGAACAGGATAATGTAAATCCTTTTGTGTTACTTGGAATCTTGTGATATTAATTTATTGTGAAAATCTTTTTTTCACTACAAAGTCTTAACATAATAAATTAAATAAATCCAAATTATGTTTAGTTCTAGAAATCTCTTTCTACTTCTATTTGGCATTTGTTGGTATACTTTATTATGTTAGGTAAAGGTAAAGGGACCCCTGACCATTAGGTCCAGTCGTGGCAGACTCTGGGGTTGTGGCGCCCATCTTGCTTTATTGGCCGAGGGAGCTTGCATACAGCTTCTGGGTCACGTGGCCAGCATGACTAAGCCGCTTCTGGTAAACCAGAGCAGTGCACGGAAACGCCGTTTACCTTCCCGCCGGAGCAGTACCTATTTATCTACTTGCACTTTTGACGTGCTTTAGAACTGCTAGGTTGGCAGGAGGAGGGACTGAGCAATGGGAGCTCACCCCGTGGCGGGGATTCGAACTGCCGACCTTCTGATTGGCAATTCCTAGGCTCTGTGGTTTAACCCACAGCGCCACCCGCATCCCATAACTTTATTATGTTAAATATATATAAATAAGAAAACACCAGATAAACTACATGAAGCTGCAGGAAAAACATTTTCAGCTTGTCCTCCGAGCGTTTAAGTTACAGCCAACAGCCAGAGATTTTACCAGCAGCCTAGCCTGCCCCCAAATCCAATGTCCTGTTATACACGATTTATTTTGCTCATGAATTTGCATCCAGATCTGTTTAGCAAATTTTAAGCCATAGAATGCAGTTCAAAAACTATTGTCAATTAAGATTGCACATATGGAACAGTCTTCCCCAAGCTTGTGTTCTCTGGAAGTTTCAAACTACAATTCCCATCAGCCTCAGCCATCACAGCCATATGATGCTGGAGTGGATGAGAGTTGCAGTCTACAACACATGGAAGCCACCAGCTTGGGGAAAGGTTATAAAGAAACAGTCAAGGAAACATAAGAAGCATCTTTATCACCCAAATTATATATAGCAAACACTGCAGGTTGCATACCTTCATGTTTTTGAGCACTTTAAGGAAGGTAAAAGCCATTCCACCACCGATAATCATCTCATTGACTTGATCCAGCAGGTTTTTGATCAGCTGAATCTTATCCTGAACTTTAGCACTGATGAACAGAGAGAGGTTAGGGGAAGAAGAAAAAAAATGTGAGTTGATGCACCACTTTATTAGCAGGGTTGTAGACAAGCCTACTATTGCCAAGTTTCACTTGTTATCAGTACCTAATACAGAAAAATAAATACAGAGAATAAGTACATAATTATTGATCAATGAGGAAGCCACATGTATTGATACATATGCATGATAATCTAATAATTCTCTTAAAGCAAAAAGGGGGATAAAGTTACAACTGTTAGAAGCCCACTTTCCACCCCTGCCTGGGGGAAAAAATCAAGGTTTGGCTAATGATTTGAATGTGTATCTATAAACTCTAGAACTACAGGAGGTATCCAACATTTATTAAGTATGTGGTATGGTTGGACTCTTGTTCCAACTTCTTCCACTGCATTGGATGTTACTAGGATTTCATCTCATTTTACAGAAGCATGAAGCAATTTAACTCAAAGCAAAACAGGAAAAGTTGCAGCAAAGTGGGAGGGAAAATACCCAGGGTCTCCAAAGCTGGCCACTCTAGTGTGCTGCTCCCCCCCCCCCCCAAAAAAAAAAACCAACAGATTTTGAACAAGGCACTGTCTTGTTTTTATTGATTGTATGTAAGCCACTCTGGGAACCTTTTTGGCTGAAAATGCTCTAAATAGTTATTTCTAAAAGACATTATGCACTACAATCATACCTTGGTTTTCGAACAGAATGTGTTCCAAAAGTCTATTTGACTTCCGAAGCATTCAGAAACCAAGGCACGGCTTCCGACTGGCTTCCAATTGCGCAGGTGTGTCGGAAACAACAGTGGAAGCTGCATTGGATGTTTGGCTTCCAAAAAAAGTTTGAAAACCGGAACACTCACTTCCAGGTTTCGATCGTTCAGGAGCCGAAACGCAAGAGTACCAAGCCGTTCAACAAGTACCAAGGTACAACTGTACTGGTAGCACTTGTTAATAGGAGTACAGGAAATGACTAGCATGGATTCATTAATGTCAGAGTAGTCATATTCATTGGTCAATCTAGCAAAGTATACTCTCCAAGGACTGGCAGGAATTCTCCAGGATTTCAAACAGCGTTCTCTCTCAGCCCTACTTGGAGATGATAGGGACTAGACTGGACTTTTATTACGCAAAGCAAGTGCTCTATAAATTATTGAATTTATCACCCATCTTCTCACCAGCTGGTTTCATTTGACACCCACAATAATGGGCTGACCATATGTAGTGTCTACAATCCTACCTCCGTTCGACTTCCAAAATGTTCGGAAGCCAAGGCGTAGCTTCTGATTGGTTTCAGATTGTGCAGACATGCTGGAAACAATAGCGGAAGCCACACTGAATGTTCGGCTTCCAAAAAAACCCTACTCACTTCCTGTTTTTGATCATTCGGGAGCCAGAACGTTTGATTCCCAAGGCGTTCAGGAGCCAAGGTACAACTGTACTGTACTGTACTCTGTTCAGGAGCCAAGGTACAACTGTACACACTGCAGTTTTAGGTAAGAGATTAAAACAGCACACCTACTGTTTTTAACATTATGAATTGAGTTGGCACAACATATTTAAAACTGGGGGAAGTAGGCTTGCTCCCAACCTCTGCGTTTTAGACTACAAGTCCCATCATTCCCAGTCAGCACGGGAAGGCTGGCCTTTGGAAATGCCATTGAGAAATTTAATGAACTTCTGGTAGCAGCAGCACAGCAAATGAACAGAGATTGGTCAAGTCAAGAGCTGCAAGGCTACTGTGTTCCCTATTATTCATGGTTGCATGCTTGCCCCCCCAGGGGGGCCTTTGCTCAGCGTCAAAAGCTTGCTTTGTTTTTGCAGGGAAGAAAGGAACAGAAAGATTCTGCCATCAAAGCAGCTCAGGTCTTTGTACTTTATCATACACATTTGAAAGCTGTAATTGGGGCAATCAGGAAGATTCAAAGCAGTGCACAATAAGAATGAAATCTTAATTGCAATGCAGTCCTTGAGATTTGCATGAGGATTATGATTTTGTATAACTACATTTGTGACAATCTGCATTCTTAAAAAAGCAAAACCCTGAAAAATGCTTTTTAAAACCCCAATTTCATTTTTCTAAGCAAAGCCAGGGGGGGATATTCCAGACAAAAACAGCTTTTTAGGCTTAACGTATAGAATTCTGGCATCTGACCGCATGTTCTGAGACTGTACATCTACATCTACATCATCAAACTATGCCTCTTGGAAGCTGTAGGAGCTGACATGTATCCAGCTACAGTTCCTCATAGTTGCATAACGACAGGCAGTGTCAATTTACACACAGCACTGCTGAATAAGGACTATGTTTGTACTTTAAACTTTGGTGGAAAGGTCAGCCACAGGCAGACACACACACATGCTGATTTGGCCCATGACACAATATGCACTGACTGTACTCTACACTTTTATGTATTCTACTATGAACTGGTTTGAAAATGCCTTATTTATAGTCACATCAGAGAAACTGACCCACCAACTTCAAGTTCTCGGAGGAGACGTGGGCCCATTTTTGTAGTTTAACAACACATTCAGGCAAATCTTATCCAAATGTGATTTCATGTGGTGTAGTTTTTGATTACAATATATGAGTTTCTGATCTGCTGTGTCTTATCTTGGAATACTGCCATATTGCCTTTTTTGCACAAATTTCTTTTAATATTTTCTCCTTATCTTATACCTAATCATGCTCAAATGTTTTTTCTTACCGCCACCACCCTTTGTTGGATTGTTGCGGGTACTTCAGGCTTGTTTGTTACACATTTAATAAAATTTTAAAATATTTTTTAAAAGAATTACTGAAATAGACATAGTGTTGAAAATATGGAAAGTAAAACGATCTGCACAGTAAACCAATTCAAGTTCACATAAAGTTAGAAGCAAACAACAATATAGGCAAATATATTTTGTCCTTACCCTCCCAGGATTGCTAGGAAGGGTCGCTCTGGGTTCTCTAGAGCTCTTGCAAAATACTCCAGTTCTTTCTTCATCAGGAAACCAGCAGCTTTGTGAGGCAGATTGACACCTACCATGGAACTGTTACATTGGAGAGAAAATATACAAATCAGCCAATAAAAATGAGTTCCACTGTTGTTTTTGATGCTTTATGTATGGATGCTACAAAACCCTTCAAGTCCACAACTGTGCAAATATTTAGCAACGAATAAACAACTGTGTAAAAGGCATGTTACTTCAGAAGTCCACACAAAAAAATTGATTTGTCAACAAATAAAAGTGCTAACATAAAACACAAAGATACACCGCAGAAGCCTTCTCTACCAGGTGAGTTTTGTCACTATTGAGAATAAAGGTTCTATATAGTCTTAAATGAGCCACGCATTTGCATATACTGGTGGCACTGTGTGACCTCAGAAATTAAACCATGCCTTGTATCACAAAAATAGTTGAGCTCTTCCATCTAGATACTTTCAGGTTATGAGATAACAGAAGTCCAGATCTTTTTTTCTGATCTAACAGGCACATGACCTGCAGATTCTGTAAGGAACTTTTTTTTTTTTTTACATTTTCAATATGGAATACCCATTTTATGCTACTGGGTGAAATTCTGGGAAAAGGGAAGTGAAAAGATCCATCACCAGAGTTTTGCTTTGCTAGATGAAGGGTGGTTTTTAGAGGCTGCATGGCAAAACCTGAAAGTTATTTCTGCAACTTGACAAAGGATATAGATTTAAAACATTTGCATGACAGAAACACACTTCCATCCCACTGGGTGTCAATGTAATGCAGCTGCTTAGTAGAATATACAACTCAGCAGTCTGAGGAAAACTAAGCCCATATAAAGCTGTTTTCAGTGCATAAAGCAAACAATACTACATTGTTAATAAAGCAAATATCACTGTGTATTTCAAAAAAGATCGAAAGGATTCTGTGATAATGGTGAGAATCCAAACCTAAAGATCTGTGGAATGGTTGCTGTTACAGGTGCCACATAATTCTCTGTGTTGTAAGGTTCTGCTGTCGTAAGAAATTTACCTTTTAAGTGTGGCAAAACCTATACCCTGGTACTCCCTGCCTACTCATATCAGGCAGGTACATTCGCTATACTCTTTCCAGCTCATCTTAAAAACGTTTTTGTTTAGGTGAGCCCATCTAGTCCTGCAGAAGTTACATGTGTTTCAATCTGTTTTTAGTTTATTATTTACCTGTTTTTACTGTCTTTTATTGATAATGTTAATGCGTTTTTCTTTGTAAAGCACTTTGAGGATTCATAACACTCAAGCAGCATGTGCGTTTTGTTAAAAGCCACTCTCTGAAACAGACAGAAGTCCAACCATGGCAAAATAAAAGGCAGAGGCTTACATACCTGTGAGCTCTGTGTGCAGTTCCAAAAGCATCATTGATGTAAACATCTCCGAGTTTAGAAAGTGACACTCTGAAAGCATCAACCTTTGCTTGATCAGCCTTGATCTGGGAAGAGAAAGAGAATTAAAAACTCACCAGTTTTAGTTACTTTATCAATGGGCATTAGAAGCCACCAAATCACTGTTTAAATAGAATTGTTAAGAGCTTTCCTGGGCAGGGTAGGGAACCTTTCCATCCAGTAATCACAACAGTTGATCTCCTGGTATAAATGCCTCTGAGCACACATGTAAACTCTCATCTTGACAGCAGTATTTAAGAAATGGAAAGTGAATGCAGTACATATGAAAAGTACAAAAAAATAAGGAAGACTGGTGGGTTTTAAGCTTCATTAAAATGCCATCATCATTAAGCACTTCTGTACAGGTTGTTTCATTTATTTTATGTAGCAAACTTTATACAGGTTGACTGCAATGAAACCTCAAAACAGTTCACTAGGAGAATGGGCCACATTTCTGTGCTGTTTCTGAACTATGTACAGCAGAACAGCTTGTCATATTGCTTCCACCACAAGGTGGTTCTCATTCAATGCAAAGATCAGAGCTCTTCTCTTTTCTAGGCTAGTGAAAGCCATTCTGGAAGGAGTGCAGATTCTACTCTAATAAATGTTCATTATAAAAAAATTAAGAGAGGATGTGACTCCCCTTCTGCCTCTTGAAAGAGCAAAACAGTTTATTAATGAATCTGAATGAATGCAAACAGTATATTTGCAACTTAAACATCATCATCAACAACAACAACGCAATCACATTTTGAACTAGTCAAAGGCAAATAGACTCTGCCTGCTAACTCTCCCATTAAAAACAGGGCAAAGCTCTTAAATTCTTATGTGACTCAGTATCTCAAGGACCACCTCTCTTCATATGAACTGATTTGGACCTTGCAATGATAATCTGAAGCCCTTTTTAGGTGCCCCCTCCAGAGGAGGTTCAGAGGGTGGCAACATGAGAACAGGCCTTTTCAGTGGTGGCTCTGTGCTTGTGGGATGCTCTCCCTGAGACTTGTCTGGCACCATAACATAAAAGGTAAAGGTAAACCTGACCGTTAGGTCCAGTCGTGACTGACTCTGGGGCCGCGGCGCTCATCTCGCTTTATTGGCTGAGGGAGCTTCCAGGTCATGTGGCCAGCATGACTAAGCCGCTTCTGGCCAACCAGAGCAGTGCACGGAAACGCCGTTTACCTTCCCGCCGGAGTGGTACCTATTTATCTACTTGCACTTTGACGTGCTTTTGAAATGCTAGCTTCACGCATAAAAAGTTTTTCTTTTCTGGCTTTTAATTATGTATGGCCTCCTTCAGAGAGTGGGATGTTTTAATCTTGCCTTTTAAAAATAGGATTGTCTTCTAGATTTTTCTTGGTTTTTTCTTTTATGCCGGTCTCAATGTAGGTGCTATGCTTTTGAGTTATCTTGTTAAGCAACCGGTTAAATAAATAAATAAACAAATAAGCAAGCAAGCAAGCTCTCTTCAGCCTTCTTGGCCAACAACACACTGAGAAGCAGTGTGGTGTAGTGGTTAGACTAGGAACTGGGATACCTGGGTTCATATCCCTACTAGGCCTAGCCTACCTCACAACATTGTTACAGGGATTAAATGAGCTCCTTGGAGAAAAGGGTGGGATATAAATGAAACAAACAAACAAACAAACAAACATCTAGTGCGGCTTTGGTTGAGTTGTGCAGTTCAACCTGCCAAAGCCTCTGCTCATATGGCAGTGGAGGTAGTGATCTTAAAAATAATCCTGTTTCAAGACTCGGAAGCAGCAGGAAACACTGCCAACTAACAGTTGCATATAGGCAGTACAGATCTGTAGCATTCCTCTAACCTTGAGGAGGGAAAAAAATCTATTATTATTATTGGTTTAAACTAATACAATCAATTGCTGCTTCATCTCCTCAGCTGATCAGCTTTATGTACTTAGTTTAACTGCCTCTACTACAGCCAGTGGCAGCTAGCAGAATAGGAAGTATGTGCAATCCATTCTCCTTTAGCTCCTGATTAAGTCACCAGCACAGCGCATAGGTGCAACGCATCTTAAGTGTTTGCTGCAGCATTTCTAAGGCATCTGTCGTTTATTCAGCTCAGGCTTGTTGAGGCAGCCACCTTTCCTGTTGCTTCTCCAAGGTAACATACTAAAGCAGGCAAACAATGAGAAACAAGCCATACTTAAAGTGCACAACAAGAGCAAATACTTAGCTTTTCTGTAATTTAAGATGGACATCCTCTCAAAAGATGAACTGCACCCAAATGGGCAATTCCAAATATACTACATTCACTGAGGATTGTTCCCTCCTGACAAGCAGTTCTGTAACTGATTTTATGCTGTTCACAATCTTTTTTCTTAATACTGGCAGTATAGAAAATTTTGCAAGTAAATAATTACATTTCAGTGATACGGGCAATACTAGCCCAATATTTCAAGAATAGAAGACAGATAGACAACAAAAAGGGAGGCCAGGGTCTTAAGAAAAAAATGGGACCATGGGAGCAAGTGTTAAAAGTGTAAATGCAAGGTAACCTGACAGTTACTTTCGACTGGAGATGAGGACGAAAGGATTGTGCCAAGAGGCTGAAGCTGGAATCTCTAAATTCAAGCTCTTCATCTTGAGAAGTTAATTTGCATGGGCTTTTATAGCACAGTGTGGTGTTCTGTATCAACCTAAAAAAGGACACTGTACTATATAT
This sequence comes from Podarcis vaucheri, assembly GCF_965113315.1. Lineage (NCBI taxonomy): Eukaryota > Metazoa > Chordata > Lepidosauria > Squamata > Lacertidae > Podarcis > Podarcis vaucheri. Next base: position 30,667,380 of record NC_138758.1, read on the forward strand.
CACTGTGGCTGCATCGAAAGGGAGCCAAGACTCAAGTCTTAATAGGGTCAGAGGTGCTAAGAAAAGAAACCAAATGGTCATGGCGACCTTCATTAAAATGTCAAGAGGTATGGATACCCAAACGGCTGCCCAAGCAGAGTGTGGCATCTGGATTCAAAGGTTTTGCCAGTCCCAGTTAACAGGGTTCAAACAGCCCATGAACAAATCACAGCATTAACTGAGCAGAGAAGGGAAACATGCTTCTCACATGCTCTTGCTGAAGATATTTCCTGCAAAAACATACCCTTAAACCTGTGTTTCCCAAACCATTTCAGACCGCCAACCCTATGGTTCCAGTAACTCCCCACCCTAACCTATAAAAAGCAGTACTCAAAATAGTGGTTTGCACAACCCACTAAGGAAGAGAATCACCCAGTAACATTCAAAATGGTAACAATTAATTGCACATGTATTCAAAATCCAATTAAAATTATTTAGTGTAGTTAATTCAAATTGATGATCTTGATCCAGTGATACTAGTTTTTTCAAAGTCTGATAGTCATTTACACCTCCAGCAGTCCACTACCTATTAGCACTCCCACCCCAAGTACCATCCACTTTGGGTAAAAGGTAAAGGTAAATGGGCCCCTGACCATTAGGTCCAGTCGTGGCCAACTCTGGGGTTGCGGCGCTCATCTTGCTTTATTGGCAGAGGGAGCCGGCGTACAGCTTCTGGGTCATGTGGCCAGCATGACTAAGCCGCTTCTGGTGAACCAGAGCAGCGCATGGAAACGCAGTTTACCTTCCCGCCAGAGCGGTACCTATTTATCTACTTGCACTTTTGACATGCTTTTGAACTGCTAGGTTGGCAGGAGCAGGAACCGAGCAACGGGAGCTCATCCCATCGCGGGGATTCGAATCGCCAACCTTCTGATCGGCAAGTCCTAGGCTCTGTGGTTTAACCCACAGCGCCACCCGCTTTGGGTACCACAGCCTTAAACAGTGATTTTAGTTATTTAGCCAGCATTCTTCCTTCATTCTCTGGGCACAAGATGGTTAATCAGCACTCATGCACTGCTCTATTCTTATATGCATATCTTCAATCTCCTGTGAATTATTTACATATCAGGCTTAAACGCTCAGCTGAGCATCTCTTCATGCTAGTTGCTACAAATTGTCTTTGTAACCATATCAAGTAAAAGGGTTACAGATAATAGATTGCTTGTGGGGGGCAACTCCAAGCGGGTGGTTGGTATACATATGCTTTGGTGTACACATGTCACCCCTGAACATAACCCCTGCATAAAATGAATGATACCTATATTGGTGCAAATAAAACCATATATCCCAAGGACACCACAGTCACTGCTGGCCTTCATTCCAAGAAAATTGAACTTTGGAGAATCACCTAGAACCCCTGGATTCTCTCACCACTTGGGAGATTGGGGTGGAATGAATCAATTTCTAACTAACGCCATCTGAGAGCATGAACTATTAGTAACTTTGTGGGAACATCTACATGAGAGTGGCACAATTTAAGCACCCAGAAGTGATGCAGTAGAGAAAGCAGAACACAAGACGTCTCACCTTGTTCCCTGAAGCGTCCTTTCCCTTCCCTTCCTCTTCTACATGGAATCGGAGGTTTTCCAGAAGAATGACTGAGCCAGTTGCAGGATTAGCGCAAGCAGCTTCCACCTCTGCACCCACGCACTCATTCAGGAACATGACATCCCTGGAGACAATTCCCAGATAAATGTATAGCCTCAGTTTACCAATTATAAGAACGCTTCACAACAAATTATCATTCAAAGCACCTCTTTCTAGTCAGTCTGTAATGTCATCGTGCCATACCTGCTTAGCAAAGCTTTGAGCTCTGCTGCTACTGGTTTCAAGGAGTATTTGTCGGGCATAGGAACCCCATCAGGCCGGCCCAGGTGACTCATCAGCACCACAGACTTGGCTCCATTGTCCAAGCAATGCTTGATGCTTGGGACAGCTGCCTTGATTCTGCAACGAAAATAGAAGAACAGAAGGTTCCCACAGCAGTTCCTGTGGCATCTAAGGTACATCAACAGATCATGGTTTTAAAGGAGAGATTATGCACATCAGCTACAGAATCAAGGGTTATTAGAATCAGGAAGCAATAGATCCCATTAGCCTCTTCATTCCTACCTTCTCCTTCATCAGCTGCTATACCACACTAACTGTTCCCTACAAACTGCCTTGGTCACTATCATTTTACCATGTGTGGGACTGTAACAAATGTTTCACTAGTCCTGTTAAAGATGGATCAGTTTGATACCATTAAAATCTTTGCAGCCATTAGCTTGCTTGGTGCACAGACTATCCGTTTGGTGCAATAACTACTCAAAATGCAGAAAGGCTGAATATACAAGTCGAAATAATATATAGCCCCTTTTGGGTGGTTGTGTTAAAAAGAAAAGGCTGTGGTATCCACAGCAATTCCTAGTTAGCTACTCTGGAATGAATGTTCTGCAGTGGATAAGTGTTTTTATCCTCATTCTCAATAAAATAATTTCTAATCCAGTTTTAAAATTTCAATCCAGAAAAAAGAGGCACATCCAACAGTTACAGAGGTCAGTAGGGCTTCTTGCTACTGGAACCACAGCCTGCAAGAGGGGACCTGCTTCAAGGGAGACAGGTCACAGAGCTCCTAAGTACAGATCCTGCCTCAAGTTTTTCTCCCCGCTTGGCCCTGTCTTGCCCCTTCCTTTCCTCCTGGCCAGCAGAAGGCAAAACACACCAGCAGTGGTCAAATTCAAAAAGGTGTGTGGAGAGGCCTCTCCTCCTAAAGTACAATGCAAGTGTGAGCTGCTGGGAGACCAATGGTCACGAACATACCTCTCCTTCTCAAGCCCCCTCAAGCCTAGCACAGCATTAGCAGGAAACATGAAGCTGGTATCTTGCTATCAACTTTGACTAGCAGTAGATTCAAATAGAAAGCTGCCTTATACAAAGCCAGGCAATTGGTACATCTAATTCAGTATTGTCTACACTAACTAGCAGCAACTCTCTAGGATTGTAGGAAGGGAGTCTCTCCCAACCCCACTTGGAGATACTGTTGAGGTATTAATCTGGGAACTTCTGCTTGCAACACTGATGCTCTACCACTGAGCTATGGCCCTAAATCTAGCTTGGAAGGACAGAATAAGCCCAAGACATGTTTCACATTATCAGTACCTCAGTATCTTACCTGGAAATGCCAGGGCATCAGTCCTGAAACCTCAAATGAGTAAAGTACTTTTTTCTTTTTCTTTCACTGAGTCACAGTCTAGTAGAATCACTAAGCAAGGAATGACTAAGCATAGGCCCTACTTGGAATTTGCAGGGGACTCTTACCTTTGGTTGTTGGTTATTTTGTTGTCCTTCATTGGAACATTGAAGTCAACCCTAAAAAAAAAAGGGGGGGGGGACAGAAATGTTTCAATGCAAGTAGTTGTTCACACAAACACCATTAATTTCTGGACGCTGTTGTTAATGTCCAAAAGAGGCAAGATACTCAAAAAGGAGCTGCAGCAAAAGTTGCACTTGGGTGGGGTGAGTGCAGAGGGAGAGCTGTCACAGTATTACTGCACTACTCCCTTCCCCTGCTGTGTTGGTTGGTACAGCACTCAAAGGCTCTCAGGTCCATGCAACTTCTCTTCTCTATACCAGGGATATAAATTTCAAAACCAGGGGCCAGTGGTGGAACAAAGAGACCATGTGAAGGGAAAAGCCTAACTGTGCTGAATCACTTTGGGTAAACCTGTTGCAAAAAATGAGAAGGCTTGCAAAAGGGTTTTGCAAGAGCTGTCCTGTTTCAGAGGCTGCTTGAGTGAATTAATCCACTTGTGCCAGCATGGCATAATCATCAGTGTGTCTAACTAGGACCTAGGAGACCAGGGCTCAAGTCTCCACTTCGCCATGAAATTCACTATGTGAGCTTGGGCCAGTCCCTCACTCTCAGTCTAATTCACATTGCGGGATTGTTTTGGGGATAAAATGAGGGGGAGAACCATGTACACAACAAATAGCTCATTGGAAAGAAAGGAAATTTTGCAAATGAGTAAATCATGCTGAGACAGCTTCAACACTCATGAACATGGCTATATAAGCAAGCTATATTTCCTGCTGGAGGCTTCTGCCACTGTTCAACCCCTAGGCAGGCAAAAGTTTAGAAATTCATTACTATGCGAATTAGAACACCAGAATGTTGTTGGGCCCCAAGTTCCATCAACTCTAGTCAGCACGGCCAATGATGATGAAAGCTGCAGTCCAACAATACCTGTGGGTATGTCACAGGTTGGCCACCCCTGGCCTAAAATAAAAGTGACCAGTTATGAATATCTAAGTTATCAAGTATTAACAGAGATGCCCTTGACTAGAAAGCAAAGGTTGAATTCAAAGAGAAAGGCAGAGAATAGGAGAAAAATGTTCTAATACCCATTCCATAACCAAGAAGGGTAGAGGGTTGAGAGGCACAAAAGCCACCTAGACACAATATGAGTTTTACAGGCAAGGTAAACACAGAGTGCAATCATATTCAATATCTGTTATAATCCCTTATTTTCCTTCACAAACTGCTTTAGCTATACTGTTGTAAAATAATAATAATCCAGGAAGGATGCAGCATATACTGCATCTGAAGTACTTGCAGATCAAAGACCACCACCAGAGGCTTGGCTGTGACTAAAGCAATGGGTTTTTATACAGAAAATCTAGGATCAAGTCACTTATCAAGCTTGTATGATTGCCTTGGGTCAACCTAAATACTCTGGGATGTTGCAATTACCATTTAATTAATTATTTAGTTAACTACTGCCCCACTTTCGTGTAAACTACTATTTTAAGTGCTGTATACAATCTCCCTGATCACAGATGCTTGGCAATTCTAGCAAAATGTTATAAAATAAAACTTTTATTAAAAAAGATAATTCTAACAAAACTTTAGGGCTTCCATCACCTGGGATGTCAAAAACAAGCACATAACATTTAGCAAGCATTTGTCTCAAGCATTTAGCAACCATGTACAAGATTTTATAAGAGGCCTGCTTGATTCAGCCAGCACACTGTACAAAACATAATTCAATAGCAAACGGTGCTTCCAGAAACACTCATCTCACATGCCTACGCAGGGAGATTACTCAGCAAAGGCCCGCATGATGTAGCCTGCCCAACAGACAGAAGAGCAGGAAGAGCCTCAGAAGCCATTTCTACAAAGCATGCTGTGCCCCAAAGCTGAAGGAGACAGGAAGTCATGTTGCATAATACAGCAACTGGCAGAACAGAACACATTACAGCACGATTAACAGGAGTAGATTTTGTTTTAAGCAATGTAAGTTTTTTTAGAATAACATTCCCCAAGTTTCAAAGGCACGAAAGAAACGCAGGAGCAAATCATTTCTTTTCTAGATTTCTCCATAAATAACATGCTTTGGTATATAACATTCTGCTATCATTAAGTTAGATAGTAAATGTGGAGGACAGGTGGGAGAATTGGACTGATGGCCACAGCATATAGAGGGTAAGCTTTTATTATGTATTTTGTGTTTTTATTTTGTATTTATATGCTGTGGACTGCCCTGAGATCTTTGGATGAAGGGTGGCATACAAATTGAATAAATAAAATAATAAATAAATAGCTCCATGCTTTTGATGCTCTAGTCATCCAGCTATAAATCAGACGGAAATTTAGAGCACAACACTGAACCAATAGAGACAATAAATTTCATGCACAAACTAGGGTTATCACCTCGCAGCCAGAATGAAATTCTTTTATCTTTGAAGATCTGGTACCTCAGTTAATGAGGAGGCACAAGCAGAACAGGGGTAAGCAGCTAACTAAAGAGATGATAAAAGCCAGAGTTTCTCTGCCTGAACTTTGCACCTATGTAGTTGTATCCATTGGCCTGCATAAACACAAACAGGCCATTGAACATCTCTACACAGGGTATCAAGTGGGAGGCCCTGCTCACCAATCTCCTTAGTTTGTGTGCAGCACAAGTGTCTTCACAGTGAATAAAGGTGGAGTCAGTGACCAGACTGCAAGCTGGCAACTATTACCACAATGGAAGATGCTTGGAAAAACAGGGTATGAATGAAAGAATGCCCATGACATTAAGGTCACTTGGTAATGCAAGTCTTTGGGTTAGATGTATAAAAAATGTAGAAAAGTAAAAGTGTTCCACTGAAAGTTTCACAAAGGTTTAAGAGAGAAACTGTCAATATCTTCAAAGAAGAAACTGAAATATGAATAACAAAATGAAATGCCTTTGCTTAACCTCAATGACCTTGAAAAAAAATACTGGAGACTTTTATAACACACATATAGAAGGTTTGGAGACAATAAAAAACTCACACACATGCGGTATGAGCAGCAAACTATTTCACAACAATTTTTACATGGCAGTTTAAAGTCTTTTTCTGAGGCTTAGAACTCAATACCTGAAATTAAAGTACTTCCCCCAGCTCAAAATTCTGGTTTGACTGACTTCTGCTTTTAATAAGGTAGTACTACAAAGTTTAGATGCAACTGATTTTCCCTCTTCTAATTTTGATTACGCTCCGTAGGCATACAATTCCTTATCTTGGATTTTAGACTCCAGCCCCCACCTATGATCTCTTGCCAGGCTTGGAATAGTTTGGCATTTACAACCTTCCCTGTCAATCAAATGCTGGACTAAATGAAAAGCCCTCTTTAATATTAGTTGAAATAAATAGCTTAATTAAAGCACATTTCTGAAATTATAATATACTATGCATGAAAATATAGTTCTATGCAGTTTGCAACACTCAAAGGAATGCTGAAATGAAAATTAAGATCTTGCTTTGAAGTTGTCCTTGGTTTAATTGACTATAGGCAGCTCAGTATTACTTCTGGGTAACGGAATCACCTACAACTCCTTTCCTGTGCCTGATAGGAATCACTGCAATTCTCAGAGTCTTATTGCTGAGGGCGGGATTGAAATTAGTGACACAAGCCACAGAAGCCAACAAGCTATGAATAAAATATGCACCTGCAAGCGGAAAAAGGTTTACTATGTGCATCCTGTATTAGCAACGTGTATAGTGATTTGTACAGTGATTATTAAGCACTGTTAGTATAAGTTAATACTTTACTTTTAGAAGTCCTATAAAACATAATCACAGTCCAGTTCTCCCAGATTTGGAATCAAACAGCATAATCTTGTCCCCACTGTGTTCAATTATTTATAAGTAACCATGTTCAGAATACACAGCATAAGATGTGTAACATCTCAATTAAAACAGAAACTAGAGTTTTTATGGTTTTCTGTTCCTGTGGTTTTATGGTTAGCACCTAAAGGACAGCGCTTTACTACTTTTCTATACTGTAATGGGTTTGTGCTAATCATTCCACAATACTACTCCTTCCCACGTGGGTAACTATGGGCCTTAAGGCTATTTTTGACCCCAAAGTAGATATATGCCATTGCAAATGGGGGGAATTGATATGCCATGTAAATATTCTGTGATGGCTGAAAAGTTCAGCAGCAGATGCAAGTCACTGTGTTCTAGTGTTTGAAGTGTTGCACTAGGTAGGGCCTCTGGCAGGCCAGAGTTGAATTCCCTGCTCAGCCATAAAGATCACTGGGTGACCTTGAGCCAGTCGCTGCCTCTCGGCCTAACCTACCTCGCAGGGTTGTTGGGGGGATAAAATGAGATTGTAGAAAACTACCTAGATCTCTTCGGAGGGGACTTGGGAAGGTGGGATATAAATAAAACTGTTTGTTTCTCCCCCTAACATTATCTGTTTCGCCAGTACTTAACTGAAAGCCTCAGTAAACGTTAATATAAACTCAACCCATAACGGTTTATGTTCATTTACGTTCTAACTCTTACATCACTTGCTTTGCCACCACTTAACTGAAAACCTCAATACACATATATAAATGCGAACAGTTAAGCCAACCTCCCCCCCCCCGCCAAACCCTCTTGAAGATGAATTGCTTTTCCTCCCCCTCCCACCCCAGGCTACCCAGTTTTGCACCCAGCCCTGCGGTGCAGGCCTACGACGAAAAAGAAGCAGCGAAAGCAGCTCACCGCATGACCACGCGCTTGCCCTTCACGTCCACTTTGTCCAGGGTGAGCTTGTTGGAGAGAGACATTTTCGCAGCAGGAGCAAACAAACTGCAACCTCTTCCTCGTTCACCGGCAGCAAGAGAAAGAGGCGGAGGGAGGACGAGCTAGCGCTGTGGCGACCGGAGCGTGTCGACTGGAGCCCCGCCTGCCACCGGCTTCGGGATTGGCCGGGCAGCGTCACCCGCGCCGAGGATTGGCTCAGAGGGTCGCGTCAATCTCGGAGTGGGTGGGGGAACCGGGGCACCGGCTGGCGGCGCAGTGGTCACGTCTCGCACGCAGCAATGGCTCAGAAAGGGCGGGAAGCCCCTGAGGAGAGAAGAGCGGTTGGGTATCTGGTCCTCCTCGTCGCCTGAGGGGACTGGCCGCCCTCGCGGGGTACCCAAAGTGTCCCCCCCCGCCACGTTATACAAGCACAAACATACACACGTGTATATAATTGAAAGGTTCAGAGAAGAGTGACAGAGGGGAAACGACGGAGGAAGTGTTTCTTCTCTCTCCACTCACACTGGATCTCTGGGACACTCAAGAAAACTGAATGTGGGGAGAAAAAGAAGCAGCTAAACTCCCTCAGGAGGCAGTGATGGCCACCAACGTGGATGGCTTTAGAAGAGGGTTGGGGAAATTCACGGGGGATATATAAGTTGGCGGCGGCGGTTGGTTACGACGGAGGCAAGCAATGCTTCGGAATGCCAGTTGCTGGAAGCTGCAGGAGGGAAGAGTTTGTTCTTGTGCTCGAAGTCCTGCTTGCGGGTTTCCCACAGGCATCCCGTTAGGCAATGGGAGAGGAGTGTACTGTGCTAGATGGGCTACTGGCCGGGTCCTTAATACCCCTCCTCGGAGGGATGCGAGTGGGTTTGGGTCTTGGAGCCCCGCACCGAGGTTTGCCACCTTCGTTCCTGCAAAAAGCGGGGCGGTTGGGGGACGGTTTTTGGTGCTGAAGTGACTTCAAAGCGACCCATGACGATTTATTGCAGCCTAAAAGGAGGTCCTCTCTGAATTGTGTCACGCGCGCACGCGCACACACACATACGCATGAATTTGTAAATCTGCCCTTGGCTACCCAGAGCTTAAATGCATGACCTTTCACACACCCTTTTCAAACACATGCATTTGGAGAGGACCCCTAATTTGGCGTGGGGAGTGGGGGGGGGGAGAGAGAAATGCCTGAAATACAAGGCAAAACTGTATTAAGGCAGGATGCAGCATTTTACATTTAAATGCAGTGGTAGCCTCTGGTTGCGAACAGGATCCATTCCAGAGGCCCATTCACAACATGAAAAGCCCGCAACCTGAGCACCATATCTGCGCAGGTGCACAGCATGATTTGGCGCTTCTGCGCATGCACAAAGTGTGATTTGGCGCTTTTGCGCATGCGTGAGCAGTGAAACCTGGAAGTAACCCTTTCTGGTACTTATGGGCCGCCGTGGGACGCAGCCTGAAAAAATGTATCATGAAGCAAACGTAACATGAGGTATGACTGTATGGGACAAGCCTGTATTGTACAAGACAGATGGCAACCCTACACACCCCAAGAAGAGCCAAGGTGACCCAGAGAGGGGGCAGCTGTGAAACAGGCCCCCCATCAGCAGATAGGTTGACAGTAAGGCAAGGCAGGGCCTGGTGGGGTAAATGGTAGTCACTAACAGTCATTCAGTCAGTCAATCAATCAATCAATCAATCAATCAATCAAAACCTATAAACTAGGCCTCATCGCAGATGGCCTGATGTTCACAACACCACACCCCATAATGAATGGGGGGGATGCTGAAAATAACTTTTCCTAAGAAACCAGAAGCTTTTCTTTTAGGTATTATGGGACCAGAGATCCCGAAGGACCAGATGAAACTATTTATGCATGTGACCACTGCTTCACCGGCTCTCATAGCCCAGAAATGGAAAGATGGTACAACTCTGACCAAAGAAGAACAGCAGGCAAAACTGTTGAACTATGCAGAGATGGCATAAGAATCAGAAAACAAGAAGAGGAGGTCCTTAATAAAGATTGTTTATAATTTTATAATTAGAAAGTTTATAATTTATTGGAAAAACTATAGTAAACAGATACATACCGTACATTGGTAGGATTGACAGAAAACCTGTAGTAAAAATCTGAACATGATTGAAAAGGATTTATAAGAATAGAATTATGAAAGAGATGCAGAGGGGGAAAACATTATATTAAGATCCACAAGGGTGGGGGAGGGAAGTCAAAGGGGATTATATATTTATGTTTTTAACTCATTTATGTAAAATAGAAAATGCAAAAAATAAAATTTATTAAAATAACAAACACCAGACCCCATAAACACAGCAACCACCCTAACTAAAGAACTCAACATATTCACATTGTTGTCGGGCCTACAAGTAAACTTTGCAAAATCTGAGGCTCTCTGCTTCAAAACACACACACATGCATGTCTTGCATACCCAAAAGGAATTCACCAACATCACAAATATAAAACTCTGCTTCACTAAATTCAGATACCTAGGCGGAGTTAGAACAAAACATTGAGATTGAAGTCCATAAAAAGGTTAAGTATTTAGGGATTTGGTTAACATCAAGAAATATAAGCCTGTTTAAAAATAACTATGAAAAAAATTGGCTTGAGGTAAAAAGAAATCTAGAAATTTGGAGCAGAATGAATCTCTCACTGTTAGGCAAAATATCGGCGATTAAAATGAATGTGTTGCCAAAAATGCTATTTCTTTTTCAATCAATACCAGTCATCCTGAAAGATGAATGTTTTAAAAAAATGGCAGAAAGAGATCTCAAAATTTATTGGGGGGGGGGGAGCAAAAGGCCAAAGATAAAACATAAAATACTTACAGATATAAAAGATAGAGGTGGGTTTGCCCTCCCAGACCTTAAATTGTATTACAAATCTGCTTGTCTGGTATGGGTCAGGGACTAGATGAGGTTGGATAAGCAAGAGGCATTAGAATTAGAAGGACGCGACAATAGATTTGGCTGGCAAGCATATCTATGGAATGGGGAAGGAAAGGTCCACAGAAGTTTTTATAACCATATAATTAGGAAATCATTAATGAGAGTATGGGAGAGATATAAATATTTATTGGAACAAAAGACCCCTTCCTGGCTTTCACCATATGAAGCATTACTGCTCAAACCACTCTGAAAGAAAGGAAAATGGCTCACATATGTCGATCTATTAAGGGATCATGATGGAAAATGGAAATGAAGAGATTACGATGAGATCAAAGATCATTTTCAGAGTTGGTTACACTATCGACAAGTACAGTGGTACCTTGGGTTAAGTACTTAATTCGTTCCGGAGGTCTGTTCTTAACCTGAAACTGTTCTTAATCTGAAGCACCACTTTAGCTAATGGGGCCTCCTGCTGCTGCCGCGCTGCCGGAGCACAATTTCTGTTCTCATCCTGAAGCAAAGTTCTTAACCCAAGGTACTATTTCTGGAGTCTGTAACCTGAAGCATATGTAACCTGAAGTGTATGTAATCCGAGGTACCACTGTGTACGAAACGTATAAAGAAGACAGTAAGAAAGTATTTAGCTATACAAGATCTAGGTTCTAAACGGAAGTGATTGAAGGGAAAGTGAAATTATTGAAGACGGCATACAGCATACTATTAGAATGGGAGACGAAAGATGAAGAGGTAAAATCAGTAATGATTAAATGGGCACAAGATGTAGGCCATAGTATTATGATGGAAGATTGGGAAAAGTTATGGAAAACTGATCTAAAATTTACAGACTGTTCCCTGTTGAAGGAGAATTATATGAGGAGGATGTATAGATGATATATGACACCAGTGCAGTTAGGGAAAATGTACAAAACTAATTCAAATATATGTTGGAAGTGTAAGGAAAAGGAGGGGACATTTTATCATATGTGGTGGGATTGTAATGTTATTAAATTTTGGGGGGGAAATGATATACAATGAATTGAAGAAAATGTTCCACTTAACATTTGTTAAAAGACCTGAAGCATTTTTGTTAGGGATTGTAGGGAAAGACCTGCCAAAAAAGTTGAAAAACATCTTCATGTATGTGACAACAGCCACGAGAGTCTTAATAGCACAAGGATGGAAGTCTGAAGAAATTCCAACCAAGGAATCATGGCAAGAGAAACTGATGGATTATGCAGAAGTGGCAAAATTGACACAAAAGCTATGGGACAAGGATAACTGTGACTTCAGAGATGAATGTGAACCCTTTACAAAGTATTTGAAGACACAACAAAGTGAATTGGACTCCTTGGCAGGTTTTGAATAAACATTTACAAACTCTTTATTGATAAGAATCAGTTAGATAATTTAAGGATATATACAACTTTGTAACATGCAGAGAATAGCATTCACAGAGAAACCAAAGATTGGAACTGAGGGAAGTCAGGTGGGGTGGGTCTTGTATGGGAGGGTGGGGGGAGGGAGGAAAATGGTTAAAAAACTAAGAATGACATGCTTTTGGATAATATGTTTTGTTAAAATTTCTAATAAAAATTATATATATAAAAATCAGGTACCTAGGGGTTCAAATAACCAGAAACCTCAGCAAATGATACCTCCGCAATTACGAGCCCCTGTGGCAACAAATGAAGAGAGACTTGAGGAAATGGAACAACACCAACTTCACTCTCAGACAAAATAGCCATGATCAAAAAAAAAAAAATGGAAATAGGAAAGGTGCTGGAAGGAGTATAATGGGAACTAACTGGCTGAGAGAGAAAATCAATGTCTGTTGAGAGAATATTATCAAGCATCATAGAGCCAACTCCTAAGGGCTAAGGGGTCCACCCCCTGACAATAAAATATTTGAGGAATCTGGGCCACCTCAAAGTTGAAGGGCATTGCTATTCTAATGGTGTGTGTACACTGTGACCTCTGATTATGAGGAGAGGAGCTTACCTGGGCATATTGGGTTGTGTATAAGTCACTGAGTGGGCTGCAGAGAGAAAGGTGAAGACCCAGATTTTCCATTATGAATTGATGCAGCTTTCATCTGGTCTGTGGTGAAGGGGTTTACACAAAGGATTTCATTATCACTATAAAATTTAAAACCATTTCTTTGACAGGTCCTGATTTGTCAAGAAACCAAAAGGCCGGGCAGGAAAAGCAGCCTAGAACAGTGGTTCCCAAACTTTTGGGGCACTCCCCCCTTGGTTCCGTAAACCCACCCACAGTACCCTCTACTCTATAAAAAGAATTATTCAGAGTAGCAGAATTGCATGCTTCTCCAAAATCAAAATAGAACTATTTAGTTTAAGTCAACAAAACTGGTAAACTTCAACCAGTGATACCAGGATTTCACGGTCTGATAATCATTTGCACCTCCAACGACTCCCAACTGCCCCAATGTCCCTCCACTGTCCCTGCCACCCCCTTGTCTCTTAGCACCCCGTAGGTAATCCTACTGCACCCAGGGCAGTACCACCCACTTTGGGAATCACTGGTCTAAAAAGAAACTCACGTGTCTTTAGTAAGGGTATATTTTAGGGTCACATTTCAAAAAGTCAGTGCTTTTTTCTGGGGGGGGGGCGCAGGGCTACGTATACCCCTAAACATTTTGTGAATCTTTGTACTTTTGTCCATTTACTGTATTTATTTTTGCCAATCTGAACTATAAAATTGTGATTTTATTGAGTCAAAATGAGAGTACCCCTAAAAATGTTTTTAGAAAAAAAGCACTGCAAAAAGTGAAAATCCGGACACAAAAGTTGTTGCTGCCAAAGTTGTTCGAGGTTTGGTTGGTTTGTTTAGTTTTGCCCAAAATTTGAGTTTTTGCGCTATTTTTAAGGAAATTCACCAAAATCTAGACTTCTGACATGGGATGCCATGTCTGGATTTTCCCAAACATTCAAGCGATTTCTGCCCAGATACTGTTTCCGTGTGCTGCGCTGGTGCTGGCCCCCCAGAGCAGCTTCGCCACGCTGGCCACGTGACCCGGAAGTGTCCTCGGACAGCGCTGGCCCCTGGCCTCTTAAGCGAGATGGGCGCGCAACCCCAGAGTCGGACACGACTGGCCCGTACGGGCAGGGGTACCTTTACTGTTTTCAACTACTATATTCCGGCTATGTCCAGGAAATTTCGGACGTATGGTGACCCTATTTTTTTCATGGTGCCACTGCCATAAGTTGCTTGAAGATGCATTAATATTTAATTTCTGTGAGGGAGCTGTAGTCATGGTTTCCTATATTCATTGCTAAACAGGCACATTCTGGAAGGGGTATGTTCTGTTTTTTAAAGCACTTATTGAAAGCCAATGTCTGTGCCTGCCCATTCTTTACCTGGCCAATGCTGATCAGTGGGAGCAACACATAAATAAAGCTGTCATCTCATCCCGATCATTTTTTAAAATCAGATGCTTAAATTTTGAGGTATAGAAACATAACAAGGTGTGATCATGTACAGTGGTACCTCGTGTTACATACGCTTCAGGTTACAGACTCCGCTAACCCAGAAATAGTGCTTCAGGTTAAGAACTTTGCTTCAGGACGAGAACAGAAATCGTGCTCCGGCGGCGCGGCAGCAGCAGGAGGCCCCATTAGCTAAAGTGGTGCTTTAGGTTAAGAACAGTTTCAGGTTAAGTACGGACCTCCGGAATGAATTAAGTACTTAACCCAAGGTACCACTGTACATATTTTTGCTTATGTTGCAAATTCTCTTGGAGAATAGGGCTGCCCTCTAGGGTCTTCTGGGCTGGGCACCCAACCAGCGTGATTCAGGGTGGGTCCCTTTCACCCCCTTTCACCCCCACAACAGCCTTTGATTCCCACTTCAACCCGGTTGATTTGATTCTCCCCCTTTTTGCCAGTGTAGATCTTCATTCCTCCCTTGTCCCAGGGGGACCGCCATTTTGCAGTTTGCCTCAGGTGCCAAAATGTTTCAAGCTGGCCCTGTCACAACTGTTGAAACAGCAATTGGTTGTTGAAGGAACTGGGATGTATTGGCTCTGAAAGTGAGGGAGGGGGTAGTAAATGAGTTTTTGAATAACTTTGTAAATACCTATGCTAGGTGTTGTAGATATTTGCCTCATGCCTTGGAAAGCCTGGTGGCCAGCAATTGCTGGTTGGCCAGAGGTTCCGCATCCTTGGCTAAAGCCATTATTTACGGAGCAGCAATTATGCTTTGATTTGTAGCATCTCTTTCTGTCAGTGCTCAGCATGGAACGACTCTGGTGCAGGAAACGGTCAAGAAGACCAGGAAATGATCTCCTTTGAAAATACAAAGTGTGTTGAAGAGGTAAAAATAGTTTTCTGTGGCACCCTCAGACACTAGAAGACTCTTTTCAGAATAACCTTGGCAGGAGGTGCAGAATCCTGCCCTGAGATTCGAAACTGGGACTGCGGAAGAGATAACAGGAAACAAGGGAGAGAGGAGGAAAAGCAGGGATTAGGTACTTGAAGAATAGATTCAGACCCACTTAGGCACCCTTTGGCATCATTTTGGTTTGGGTAGCAGAGGAACAAGAGGTTAATTGTTTTATTTCTGGAAAGCTGTTCAGTGAACAACAAAATAGGGCCTTTGAAGAGAGAACCATGCTGGCCAACTGTTAAACGGATTTTAGGCACACATAGTGGACACACACTTCACAGAAAACCAATCCTTCACCCTTAAAAATTAGGAAATATTCGGGGGGGGGGAGGAATACACTCTATTTGAGTTCACAGAGCAATCTGGAAGTCATCTTGACTCTCTTAAAGACCCCAAATATCTTCTCTGCAGTGGAAGAAAGTATCTTGGTGAAACCTTTTCTAATAGTTCTTTTCATGTGCAATCTTTTGAATCCTGTAAATAGATAAACTTCTCACACAATTGGTAAAAAGATCTGGCAAGTATCTGTTAAAAGCAGAGCAGAACTGTCAAAAGGGCATATTCTGTGTATGAATAGCTTTGTAACAATGGATTCAAGAACTAAGGTATTTACAATTTCAGAATACATAATGGCCCCAGTTGCCAGGAAAAGGCAATCAGCAAGCATTATTAGGTATCCTGACAGACAGGAAACAAGCCATAGTCTCAAATTTCTGTTGTAAATTGCTTCTTTTGTGAGGCTTGTAGGATGCTTGTGGGTGGTCTTTGGCTAATAAAGATATCCTTTGCTTTCCTCTACTGGTTTCTGCCTCCACCCATTCTTCTCTGACCAATCGTGGACTTAGAGGATACCGGGTCACTTGATGGGGATTTTGGTTGTAAAGGCCAACCCCAATTTTCCTTATAACACAACCTCCAAATGTAAAGGGAGATGCCCCAGAACTGAAAAATCATTATTCATGTAAACGTAATGTCTATTTCCAAGGATATGTGGAACGGGTATAATCACATCTCAGAAGAGAGGTTCACTCTCTCTCCCTCCCAGCCAGCTGCTCTCCCTTCTTCTAGACCAGGGGTCACCAACCTAAGGCCCATGGGCTGGAAGCAGCCTGCGGAGGTCGTTTGACCAGCCCACGAGCCGCCCCTGAACCGAGCTGTCCGCTTGCGCTCTGTGCTAAACCAGCACAGTGCGGCGCGGGGACTCGCTTCTGCGGTGCCAGAAATTGCGTCTGCGCATGCACAGATGCCGGAAATCATGGGCGTGCGCAGTCACACACACACGCAATCTGGCCCATGGAGGGATCTCCACGGGATCGATCTGGCCCAGGCAAGATAAACCTTGCTGACCCCTGTTCTAGACCCTCCAGTCAGGAGAGTCTAATAAGCTTTTTGAACGAAGGTTCTATAGCTGGAAAATGCAGCATTATTTCCATAGTTAATTTTGAGTGGTCTTAACCTCCCTAATTGCGGTTCGAATCCCCGTGACGGGGGGGAGCTCCCGTTGCTCGATCCCTGCTCCTGCCAACCTAGCAGTTCAAAAGCACCTCAAAGTGCAAGTAGATAAATAGGTACCGCTCTGGCGGGAAGGTAAACGGCGTTTCCGTGCGCTGCTCTGGTTCACCAGAATCGGCTTAGTCATGCTGGCCACATGACCCGGAAGCTGTATGCCGGCTCCCTCGGCCAATAAAGCGAGATGAGCGCCACAACCCCAGAGTCGGTCACGACCGGACCTAATGGTCAGGAGCCCCTTTACATCCCTAATTAGCTTTTATGTCAATTACCACAAGGTGTGCCTGTAATTTTTTCTATTAAGTACATTTTCTGTAGTCTGGCCAAACCTGAGGTATACTAGATTAAGTGTCAAGTATAACACAGGGGAAATATGGATTTTTTTTTTGGGGGGGGGAGAAAGTCCCTACAACCAAACTGCATTTTTGAATGCTGTCATTAGCTCCTGATTGGGGACTCTAGTGCTAACACAAAGCATTTTTATATTGTTTTTAAACTGCCCTGTGATCTTCAGAGGAAGAGTGGTATAGGAATTTAATTAAACATAAATATAAGTAAATAAACATTTTTAATTTTCCACTTCCATAATTTTCCACGGAATGGGTGTAATTTCGAGAGACTCTCTCCCCTTTCTTCCTTGTCATTGTGATCTAATGTGTGTTTTAGCTTGTTCCTCTTCATCTTAGGTCCACTTCACCCCACCTGTGTGAACACAAAATAAAAACAATCTTTGTTGGAGTTGTTGTCGGCATCTTCCTTACTCTGGCACAACTTTTTCCTGTAATAAAGCCATGGCACATGAGAATTCTAGAGAAATCCTGTACAGTCTGCTGGTTGACTTAGCACCTGCAAAATGAAAGAAATTAGCAACCAAAGACGAGTGTGTAGAGGCGCCCATAGCCTTCCTGGTTCAGTGCTTCAGTATTGAGCCAAACCTCTGGGAAGTACGTAATACCGTAAAAGGTAAAGGTAAAGGGACCCCTGACCACTAGGTCCAGTCATGACTGACTCTGGGGTTGTGGCATTCATCTCCCTTTATTGGCCGAGGGAGCCGGCATACAGCTTCTGGGTCATGTGGCCAGCATGACTAAGCCACTGCTGGCGAACCAGAGCAGCACACGGAAATGCCGTTTACCTTCCTGCCGGAGCGGTACCTATTTATCTATTTGCACTTTGATGTGCTTTTGAACTGCTAGGTTGGCAGGAGCAGGGACCGAGCAACGGGAGCTCACCCTGTCGCGGGAATTCAAACCGCCGCAAGTCCTAGGCTCTGTTGTTTAACCCACAGCACCACCCGCGTCCCTAACATATGCCTTATTCAAGCATAGTGTACCAGGTTTGTTAGTACTTCCCCTATATGGGCTGAAGCATCCATACTGCAGGGGAATCGGGGCTGTAGCTTAGTAGCAGAGCATCTGCTTTGCTTGCATAAGGTCCCAGGTAGGGCTGGGAATGTGTGTGTGCCCCCACACCTGAAACCCTGGAGAACTGCTGCAGTCAGTGCAGATAATAGTAAGCTAGATGGGCTAGTGGTCTGACTTTGGATAAGGCAGATTACTAATATTATTAGTATTGCCCTCCCTTCACCACAAAGTATCTATTCCAGGGGCTGACACTGTACCTCCACACTATGAGGAGGAAGTGAGTTGCGGGAGGAGTTAGCTGCTAGGAGCAGTTCTAATGAGCCGATTGCAGCCTCTGGGAGCTTATGGCCTGGACTTATAAACTGGGGCGTTTGTGAGGGCATTTTGATGGGGATGCCCAGAGTGCTATCTCACAGTGTATGTAGGACCAAGAGACATGAAGGACAAGGGAGCTGCTGGAGCCATCTGGGCACCTTAGTTCAAGAAGAATATTGACAAGCGGGGGATGTGTGCAGAGAAGGGTGACCAAGATGATCAAGGGTCAGGAAACTAAGCCTTATGAGGAATGGTTGAGGGTGTTGGGTATGTTTACCCTCGGGAAGGGGAGACAAAGAGGATGACAGCCAGCTTCGTGGATGTAAGGAAAGGAGAAGATGGAGCATGCTTGTTTTGTCCTGCTCTGGAGGATAGGACCCAAACCAATACATTCAAGGAAGAACTCTATGACAATAAGAGTTTCTGACCGTGGAGCAGAGTCCACCACGGGGTGGTGGACTCTCCTTCTTTGGAGATTTTAAAGCAGAGGTTGGATGGCCATCGGTCATCAATGCTTTAGTTGAGATTCCTGCATTGCAGAGGGTTGGAGTAGAATATACGATACTTGGGGTCCCTTCCAACTCTACAGTTCTATAATTCTATGAACCTCAAATCCTTTGGAGCAATGCTTCCCAGAGTGGGTGGTGGTGCCCACTGGGGGCAATGGGATTACCTTGGGGACACTTAACATGCAAGGGGGCAGTGCTGGAGGTGTAAATTGCTATCAGTCTTTGAAAAGCTGGTACGTATCAGTAGATCAGGTTTATCAACTTTGTTATGAAGCCAAATAGTTTTAATTTGATCCTGTATAATTATTTGCTACTGTTTTTAACTTTTATTGTGTTACTTAACTGTTACTGTTTTTAATTTTAATGTGTTATTATTTTCTAATTGGAGAGCAGGACTGGATTGCATCTCCCATTGTTCTCAGAAGATGAGAGTTAGGAGGTAGCAAAAAAGGTGAAAGAAGAAACAAATCAGAAGCGGAAGTTGGGGGAAGCCCAAGAGGGGAGGGAGGAAGGAATGTATAGTAAATGTTATGAATATGAAATGTATGTAATGAATGAAAAAGGAAAATTAATAAAAAAAGTTAAAAAGAAAAAAGAAATATTTCCAACAACAAAAGTGCAATGATGTGGTTAAACAGCGCCACCTGCTGCTTGGTAGTGGGAGTTTGTTTGCTTGTTTGTTTTAAAAAAACACATCACCACTACCATATTTACACGACATCAAATCTAACTTGTACCTCAATTTTCAAAACCTTGAAACAAAAATGTACTGCATTTTTCTGTGAAAAAGACGCCTCCATGTATAATACGCCCCCTATTTTTTTAACCCCCAAATTAAGAAATTAACTTGTTTAGCTTTTTTCGGGGGGGGGGGGCCCTACTGCTGATCACTTGCCACAGCTACTGCCAATCGCACACCTTGCCACAGCCGCCAATAGTCTGCCTGCTTGCCGCCACCAACAGCCCACCTGCCCCCTTGCCGCAGCTGCTAATCACCTGTCCGCCTCGCCACAGCCGCCAATCACCTGCCCAATTGTTGCAGCTACAGCTAATCGCCAGCAGCCACCAATCACCCACTCAATCACCGCTGCCAATCTCCTGCTTGCTGCTGGCATTAATCGCACATCCCCCCTCTGCATTCACTATCCGTGTATAAGATGACACCCAATTTTTGCCTAATTTTTTTTAGCAAAAAGCATTGTCTTATACACAGAAAAATACGGTATTTGCTGGTGCAATCAAATCTAATGCACACTCTAATTTTTGCAATGTTGTTTGGCCAAAAAAGGGTGTATTACATTTGAGTAAATATGATGAATATTTAAAGCGGTATCATGACACTTTAAACCAGTGGTTCCCATAGTGGGTGGTCCTGCCCCCTAGAGGGTGGTGGGTTGCTTAGGGGGTGCTAAGAGGCAGGGGGCAGTAGTAGTTGTTGAAGGTGCAAATGACTATCAGGCTTTGGAAAGCTGGTACCACTGGATCAAGTCTATCAGTTCTGTTGAATTAATTAAACTAAATAGTTTTAATTGCATTTTGAATAAATGTGCAATTACTTGTTACAGTTTTGAATTTTATGGTGCTCCTACCTTCCTCAGTGGGTTGTGAAGACTGCTGTTCTGAATAATGTTTTTTACAGCACAGGGAAGGCGACACCCAGAACCAAGGGGTTGGTGGCCCAAAAGTATGGAGCCACTGCTTTGGAGGCTGGAAAGTAGGAACTGACGGAGGCAATGGTTATGGATGTGATTATTTTTCCTTTCTGGAAGAATTCATAAGTGTTATGTATGATACTAGCAACAAAAACAGACTAGGGAGGTATGAGAAACCCAATGCTAGGTCTGTTTCAGCAAATGAACAGTCCTGTATTAAACCTGCCATCATCTGAATGAGATATTTTACACATTTGCCAAATATTTCATCAACTCACCTTGATCAGGCCCAGCTCACAAATCCGTTTTGAAAGTCTGCACGTTTGTGGTTGAGCGGATGCTCTGTAAAGAAAACCTTTGCTTGCATTTGATTTGCTGCATCCATGCCTCCCTGTACGGCAAGGTTGCCCCTGGAATGAGGTTGTCTCTCGTCTGCTGCGCCTTCAGGCACATGGCGAACAAGGACTTGAGCTCGGAACGGAAGTTGTCATTCAGCCAGCAGTAGATGAAAGGATTATAGCAAGTGCTGCTCATGGCAAACCAATGAAGGACGAAATAGAGGGAGTTTTTGGTTCTGATGTTCATGGTGGAGATGAGCAGCACATAGCAGTTGAGCGGGAACCAACAGAGGGCAAAAACCACCACCACCAGCACAAGCATTTTGATGCTTCTCTTCTTCTTGTTGTGATGGATGATGTACTGCTGCGTGGTGACATCCCCCACGGCATTGCGCAGCCAGAGCTTCTTGGCCAGCCGTGTGTAAGTGACGGAAATGATGAGGAGGGGCAAGAGGTAAAGGAGGAGGAAAGTGGAAAGGTCCACATATTTTTGCACCACCTCTGCAGGCTCAGGAAAATCTGGGAGGCACAAGCTACGAATAGTAGTTTCCCTTTGAAAACAAATAAACATTTATTCTGGATATGTAGTCAAGAAAACTTTGGAAATTTTTATGTAGCTTAACATAGCTGAACATACTGTTATGAGGGTTTTTTGGGGGGAGGGAGGGATGTGGCCTGGATGATATTTGTGGGTCCCTTCAAGGGCCTGCTTAGAATATAGGAGACGAGGCTGCTGAACCAGCCAAACCAGCTCCTTTGCTGGCCAATTTAAGTGCTATTTACCTCATCCTAAGAGGTTGCTGTGTTACCATATAGTCCGTTTTATTATTTGGGATTGGTAGAATTTCATTAATACCAAAAGTACATCTCTTCAATCTGTGGGATAATGAGCCTCATCTGGTGTTGCCATACATACGGATTTCCTCCGACATATCTGGAATACTGCTGCCTCGAGCAGTGTCTGGGTGGAAATCAATAAAATGTTGGGGGAAATCCAGTTGTATGGCAGCTCATGTTGGCGGTGCAGTTTTCCATTCAAAAAGCTCAAAAGCCACAAAAATAATAAATGCAATTTTGCCCAAAAAAGTTCAATAACTTTTCTGTCCAGATTTTCCCTGTTTGAAATATGGCAACCTTATCCTGTAACCAACATGCTTAAGTCTAATTAATGCATTAAGGGGTTAATTCCATAGAGTTAGCTGTCCTGCCAGGCTTAGCTAGTTCACTCACCCTCACCTTGGGAAAAGGGTGATCAAGCCTATTGCTACCAGAGAAGCTCAGTTTTGAGCTGGTTGCTACAGTTCAGACTGCATGCCTCTTACAAGCCATTCTTGTGTTCCTATATGAATAATTTTGGAACTTTTATCATAGTAACTATGCCAGGTTTTACTGCCTCTGTTTTCTGCCTGAATATATGTAAGGAAGGTACCAGGAAAGCCTCCATGGGGAGAGCATTCCACAAACGTGGAACCACCACAGAAAAGACCCATATGCGTGTTGTCACCCCCCAGGCCTCTTGTGGAGGAGGCACATGAAGAAGGGCCTCAGATGATGATTGTAGAGTCTGAGTCGGTTCACATGAGGAGAGGTAGTCTATGAGGTATTGCAGCCATTTAAGGCTTTATAGGTCAAAACCAGCACTTTGTATTGGGCCCAGAAACTGACTGGCAGCCAGGGCAGTTGGACCAGGATCAGTGTAATATTCTCAAACCATCTTGTTGTAGTGAGCAACCTGGCTGCCAAATTCTGCACCAGCTGAAATTTTTGAACCATCTCCAGATGCAGCCCTAAGTATAATGCATTGCAGTAATCTAACCTAGAGGCATAGACAACAGAAGTTAGGCTATCTTCGTCCAGACAGGGGTGCAGTTGGGCCACCAAGCAGAGCTGGTAGAAGGCACTCTGCACTAGGGCTGGGCGATGTATTGATGCATTGTCCAAAACTGGTTTGAAGTTCACACCGTGGTAATGGTTTCATAAAAGCTGACATGGCAATATATCCTGAATCACAATGTGTGTGTGAACTATATAAAAAACTACGATGTGGGGGAAACCGTGAAGCTGGTCATTGATTTTCTCATTATTCCTGCTGCATTATTCCTTGTTGCTCTGCTGCCTCAGCTCTCTCCTGCCTTGTGCAGACGGCAGGGAACCACAAGAACAGGCGCTGAAGAAAGCAGCCTACCTGGGAACTTTCCTCAGTAATACTGATGCCATGAGCTTCTTGTTTTTAAGCTCAGGGACCAGGCTGGTAGGTGGTTGAGGGAGATGCCGGTCCCAGCCAGCTATGGACTTCTTACTGGGAGCTCCTTCCCTCCTCCATCCTTTCTCCTTATTTGGACTCTCTCTGCTCATCCGAAGGTGCCTCCTGACACCCGACCTCCGCCAGGGCCCTTGCAGAACTCCTTGTGCCTCACCTCCCCACCCCCACCCCCCATGTCGCTGCCAAACCCCGTGTTTTGAACCACTGCTTGGTCCCACTGAAATTAAACCGTATGCAATATGCAAGCTCAGATTACTCTGAGATCCTTCTTCCCATTTCACCTCTCTTCTCATCCATTCTTGTCCTACAGATATTGTCACTGCATAGTTCTTTTCATGGCTTCATTCACATCTTTAATATCCTGTTTTCAGCCTCCTGAACTGCAGTGATGCTGTGCTGCGAAGGGAAGTTCCACACACACTGGCTGTTGTCCCAAAGTGGGAAGTGAGAATGGAATGACAATAGATTCCCCAGAACCACTGCTCCCATTCTGTTGTTCCTTGCCAGATGAATATCGGTTACACGATTTAAAAAGGGTAGGGGGCTAATCTGAAGGAAGGGGTGGCTGAGTTGGTGCCATCCAGGTGTCATACTGAGCTCCCATCAGCCCCAGAAAACACAGTCCAAGGTTGGGGATGGTGGGAGTTGTGTAGCACACCAACATACTGTTGTGGGTTTGGTGAGTCCTTTCCCATTTGGGGGGGGGGGGTTCCTGCCCAGTGAAGGTTGGAATCTAATAGAGGAGGAAGTTGCTAAACTGGTCAGACCTTTTCTTTGTAAGACGATGACCTTAGCTGCCCACTCAAGTGTCCTCATAAGCATCCCAAAAGAATGAGCTGGGTTGCAAGAACTACAACTAGGTGTGATGGGGCCCTCAGTGCTAATGGGTGGGGCTTTCTCCCATTTGCTCACCTCTGTACGGTAACTGATTTGTAAGAAAATTGATAGCTGTTATTACCAATAATTGGCTGCCTTGTGACTTGCAGCAACTCAGAATCATAAATGCAAATGACCAAAGCAAATGGCTTTGAAAGCCGCAAAAGCAGTAACACTTAAAATATGAAGTGAGGAAGGTGTGCTGCTTTAGGCTGGAGTCTGACTAATTAACTAAATAAGCGATCAACGCACTCAGAGGTGCCCACCTCCAGAGCCCCCCGCTGCCCCTTTGCCTCTTAGCAACTCCCCACCTCCCAGGGGACATTGCCACCTACTTTGGGAATCACTGGTGTAGGCAGTATTCAGCTGGATGGGTGCATGGCCTGATTCGGTATAACGACACCTTCCTGTATTCCACCTACAAAATGGAAGTTGCCTAGTCCAGCCTCCTGCCAATGTAGGAAATCCACTCCTGTGGCCATCTTTGGTAGGAGGTGAAGCTTGCTTTTCATTTTTTAAAGTAACACGTAGTTTGACAGGCGAGAAAAGAAAAGGGTAGGTTAAAAGACTCACCTATAATTATAAATGAAGAGCTTTTGGTAGATAGCATGGGGTAATGAAAAGCAGGCTGCCATCATCCAGATGCTGGAAATGGCCAGTGCTCCTTTGGTCAGTGACATCCTTGGCTTGAGTGGATGGAGGATGACCTGGAAGAAAGGATGCCTCACAGTGATTCTCATCTCTGCAGACCAGAGGTGGGTAAAGTGCAGGTCATACGCATACCCATACCCATACCCATACCCATACCCATACCCATACCCATACCCATACCCATATAAAGCTCCCCATAAATTTAATTGCCATGTTGGGCACTACCTGCACTATGCATTTAAAGCACTGTGACCCCATTTTAAATGGCCACAGCTCCCCCCAAAGAATGCTGGGAACTGTAGTTTGTTAAGGGTTCTCATAGTTGTTCGGAGACCACCTCCCTCCCCCCCCCCACAACATTTCCCAAAGCAGTTAACAACCAGTCCGTCTTCCCAGGGAACTCTGGGGATTGCAGCTTGGCAGTAGGAATAAAGGGGGCCTCCTAAGAACTCTCAGCACCCTTGACAAACCACTTCCCATGATTCTTCGGGGAAAACCATGACTGCCAAAACCAGTGACTCCTTTTTTTGGGCCACCCCCTCATTCCATAAACTCATCTCCAGTGCTCCCTACTCTACCCTACAAAGGGCATTTTTCAGAATAGTGGTTTGCACAGCCCACTAAGGAAGATAGGAATAGCATAAAAATCAAAACAGTACCAATTAATTGCACATTTATTCAAAAGCCAATTAAAACTATTTAGTTTAATTAATTCAACAAAGCTGCTGCGGATAGTTCAATTGGTAAGAGCGTGGTGCTGATAACACCAAGACTGCAGGTTCGATCTCCAAATGAAACACCTGCATATTCCGGCATTGAAGTGGGTTGGACTAGATGATCCTCAGGGTCCCTTCCAACTCTACAATTCTAAGTTGGCGACCATGGCTGCATCTAAGTTAGTGATGGACTTGATCCAGTGGTACCAGCTTTTCAAAGTCCGATAGTAATTTGCATCTCCCACAACCACTACTGCCCCCTTGCCTCTTAGCATCCCCTAGGTAATCCCACTGTCCTCTAGGGGCAGTACCGCCCATTTTGGGAACCACTGGTCTAAACGGTCATGATACTGCTTTAAATATATAGTGCGGATGTTTTAAAAACCTCCCACTCCCACTACCAAGCAGAGCGTGGTGCTGTTTAACCCCATCACTGCACTTATGTGGTTGGAGAGATTTAACCCACATCTCTGTAACCAGTGCAGGCAGCCATGGGAGATGCAATTCAGACCCACTCATCCAATCAGTCTTGACAATGGAGGCTCTTGACCTTCATTATCGTGCTGGTGTGAATCTTGAATCAGAGACAGTGCTTTGAGTTCTGAAGTCCTGCCTCTTCTTACTGCACTAGACATAAAAGGGCTGGGTGATCATGCAAGAATATTGGCATAAGCAACCACCATTATCAGCTTCTTGCTAATAGAAAGCTGTTGACTGAAGTTTGCAATCCATGGGAGATGCACAGACTTGGCTGAAGAAAGGCAGCAGAGTTACCTGCAAGTCCGTGGTTTCCAGGTGATGCTCAGCACATAAAAGGGAGTGCTGTGTTTCTAGTGGTCTGCCTGTGTGGGTTTTTGTGGCAAAAGCCATGTAACTCTCAGAGGAGTGGCTAATATTAGGCTGAAGAAAGGTAGCCATCCCTGCTGCAGACAATCTGCAAAGCTTACCTCACTGCTACCAGCACATGACAATCTGGTGCTTTTAATGCTGCCAATGCTTGACTTATTAGGGAGATAGCCTCAATAATAATAGAACACTTTCTCTGAACACTCAGGGGAATATTTCAGTATTCACTTCCTAAGCCTGCAATTTCTTTCTACCTTCTTTCAGTGTCACAATGTTCTATTAATCATTTTCCCTACTGAGCTGATATTATAATACACATTGTTAGCTTACTGATGAACACAGTACCTCAGTTAATGAAAGAAGCTCCTAAGACACACTCCAACCTTTTTAAACTGTTTCATCTTTCTGTGAGTATATGCTCCAGGAGTTAAACAAAACCCACTATGTGACACAATGCCTATCATTCTGCATTGCAGATTCTGCACTGATGGGGGAGGGAGGTGGACTTGATGATCTCCTAGGTCCTTTCCAACTCAATGAGTCCTTAATAATCATGGAGCCCATGTAAATAATCTACCAGATGCTTGATAAGCCATGTAATTTTGCTGCAGGACATTTATCAAGAAGTGCAAAACAACGGGTCAGTTATTGTACATGAATATGTGTGAGAGCTGAACCTCTTTATTCTAATATAGACCAATAGTGCCATCTAGAGCTAAGAACGGTGCATGGAAACAATATCCTTGGTTTCATTTCATTTCATTTAATCCTTTCTTTCCTACAATAGCAAACTGGTCTGAATTGACTAGTTCTTTCGTAATGGATGTTCAACACCATTAGGAAGCCGAACCATCCTCTATGCACATTTCTGACTAGTGGTTGTTGGCATCTATCTGTCTCGAGTTTAAAAAGGCTTTTCTCTGTAATACAGGCAACCCCCATTTTGCATGGGGGATGCGTTCTGGGCATTCATGCACGTTGGCAGAGCACGCATAAGCCAAGCCCACCCCACCCCCTCATGCCCTGTTATGCCCCACCCTCTTCCAGGTCCAAATGACCCGCATGTCAGTGGTCACACCATAATTGAACGTGTGCAAAATAACCACTGCCCAGGCTGTTTTTCACCTGATCAGATCGGATGGATGAGCTGCAGTACCCTTCTCTGACCATTATGGGAAAGGGCCATAGCTCAGTGATAGAGTACCTGCTTTGCATGCAGGGAGGTCCCAGGTAGAATCTCCAATGGCATCTCCACTTAGTGCCGGGAGAGATTCCTGTCTGAAACCCTAGGAAGCCATGGGCAGTCAGTGTAGACAGTACTGAACTAGACACACCAATGTCCTGACATCGTATAAGCAGCTGCTTATACTCCCAAGTGACCACTCCCAACAAATACATACATACACTGGCTGTTTATTATGGTGGGCAATTTCAATTTCCTTGTGTCCTTAGGGCACCCTTTCTCCCACTGCCCACTCCACAACTTTGTGTAGTCAAGACTAAAGGCAAAATAGGGCCCAAGGTCCCTTCAGCCACCCCCCAATAAAATATTTGAGGGGGCCAGGGTTCCCCAAAGTTGATGAGCATTGCCACTCAAATGGTGTGCATGTGCTACACCTTGTGATCAATTATGCAGGACAGGGATAATTGACAGGGATCAATTATACCTCCTCCCCCCCCATATTTTATTCAAGCTGTCACCCCTGGTTTCAGGATACCTTTTGCAGGGGAAGGTGAGTTTCATACCTGATGCCGGTCCAGGGCTATAGCTGTCAGGGTCAGGGTGGAGACGTGGAGAGAGCAATACTGCGCAAAGCGGCTGACATGGCACATGCTTTCCCCAAAGACCCACGTGCTGTTCACGAACCGAACCTGCGGAAGAGACTGGCAAGAATAATGGGGCCAGCAGAAGATTTGTGGCTAACAACTAGGATTCACTTGGTACAGTCAAGCACATGGGGTTTCCATCGGCACATGGGGTCAGGAAGACCTCTGTCCATTTGTGAAAGTTCGCAAAGATTAAAATAGGGACTTCTGTCAATTTTTTACTTGATCTGACTGTTTGCTTGCCTGGTGGCAATGGGAGTGGAATAGGACCCTCCAAACAACTCTCAGCATCTTTAGCAAACTACAGCTCCCAGAATTCTTTGGGAGAGCCATTTATTTATTAATTTAAAAGATTACAGTATTTATAGTCCACTTGTCATTGAATGTTTTCAATCTCAGAAAGGGGAACAAAGTTTATAAAAATAAACATAGGAAAATATCCACCAAAATTACAAAATCATATAAACAGGACCAATAAATAACCAAACAATTCTATCATAAGGCAAACAAGCAAAATCATTGCAACATAAACTAATATTTCCAATTTAATGAAATATGAGCCTCAAGGTCAGCAGTTCAGCCAGGCAGGGGTGGGCAGATGAATTTGCTGACCTCCTCCAGCTCTCCCATGTAGTGGCGTAGCGTGGGGGTGCAGGGGGGCCGGCCGCACCGGGCACAACATCTGGGGGTTTAGGGTTAGGGGGCGCAAATCCACGGGTTAGGGGGCGCAAATCCACGGGTTAGGGGGCGCAAATTACTTGCCTTGCCCCGGGTGCTGACAACCCACGCTACGCCACTGCTCCCATGAACATTTAAAGTGGGATCACAGTGCTTTAAATGTATGGTGTGAACAAGGCCCTGGGTGGCTGTCCAGCACACCAAATGCAAATGCAAGGCAATGACTTAATCCAGGCAATGACCTCCTCCCTTTCTGGTCTGGGGGCATGGCAGTGGCGAAGGACTTACCAAAGTGAAAGGTGTGTTGAGCAAGGTGATCATGATATCAGACATGGCCAGGTTGGCAATGAAGAGGCTGGTGGCCGAATGCATCCTCCTCCTCCTCCTCTTCTTCATCACCACATGGCATACCAGCAAGTTACCAAAGAGAGATACGATGATGATGATTGTGTAGGCCACAATGAGAAGAGCTTTCATGGTGGGCTTCTGCGACTCCGGCTCGTATTTAGCCAGCTCAGCAAACTTCTCCCACTCAGTGATCTGGCTCTCTGTCCAGTTGAAGGGTGTGCCATTCTTGGCTTGGTAGTGTAACATAAACTTGGCCAGAGAAAAATTGCATTTGGGCTCCTGAGGAGGACATGGGAAGTGAGGGGAATGGGATAGAGGGAAGAGGAGCATGTGAGAGAGGTGGTCTTCCAGCCAGCTGGAGCCTTGCATGGAGACAGGCTAAGTTAGCAGGAGGCGTTTGTTCTAGCAGGTGGGACTAAATAGGTGAGAG
The DNA here is from genome assembly GCF_965113315.1 of Podarcis vaucheri. Lineage (NCBI taxonomy): Eukaryota > Metazoa > Chordata > Lepidosauria > Squamata > Lacertidae > Podarcis > Podarcis vaucheri. Next base: position 30,697,072 of record NC_138758.1, read on the forward strand.
AGAGAGAGAGAGAGAGAGAGAGAGAGAGAGAGAAGCTTTTTAGCCAACTCAGGTTGGTAGCAACTGTCAGGACAAAGGCAACATTTAAATATCCAAGTAGAAAGAAGTATTGAGGTGCATTAAATATGTTTTGTAGCACACTGTCAGAAAGGCACTAGTGTGTCATTTGACAAAAAAATGTGGACAGTAAAAGTGGAGCTGGGAGAATCTGGTGTGCTCATGCACAAAAATAAATAAAAATGGCATACGGCAGAGTACACACAAATCATGGAGAAAGATCAGGTGTGCAGCTTTAATTGGTCATCTTGAGTCGTTTTGTGCTACCCGTTATTGAGGCATTCAGTCTTCCAACTTCTGAGAGTGCCCTACAGTGTTTTGTTCTCCCCCCTTCCTTTTTTCCAAAGCACTTTACCCTCCTATTTGCTTTGTCAATTTTTTTGGAGCACAATTCTTCTAAAATGTGTATTTTCCCCTCCCTTCTTTATAATTCTCTTCCCAGCTGGATTGTCCTACAGAACCTGTGAATGATATCAGGGGAAAACATTAACATTATGCTGATAGATTTGATTTTTTCTTTTCTGTACAATAGAAAGCAACTATGCAAATATTCAGAGATGAGCTTGGAACAGTGTCCTAAACAGGGAACAAGCTGGCTTCTGGCACCATAAGTTCACCTCTGTTTTCTTTTCTTCCTGCATTCCATAGAATCATAGAATCATAGAATCATAGAGTTGGAATAGACCACAAGGGCCGTCGAGTCCAACCCCCTGCCAAGCAGGAAACACCATCAGAGCGTTCCTGACATATGGTTGTCAAGCCTCTGCTTAAAGACCTCCAAAGTAGGAGACTCCACCACACTCCTTGGCAGCAAATTCCACTGTCGAACAGCTCTTACTGTCAGGAAGTTCTTCCTAATGTTTAGGTGGACTCTTCTTTCTTGTAGTTTGGATCCATTGCTCCGTGTCCGCTTCTCTGGAGCAGCAGAAAACAACCTTTCTCCCTCCTCTATATGGACACGTTCCAGTTTGTCAGTGTCCTTCTTGAACTGTGGTGCCCAGAACTGGACACAGTACTCCAGGTGAGGTCTGACCAGAGCAGAATACAGTGGCACTATTACTTCCCTTGATCTAGATGTTATACTCCTATTGATGCAGCCCAGAATTGCATTGGCTTTTTTAGCTGCCGCGTCACACTGTTGGCTCATGTCAAGTTTGTGGTCAACCAAGACTCCTAGATCCTTTTCACATGTACTGCTCTCAAGCCAGGTGTCACCCATCTTGTATTTGTGCCTCTCATTTTTTTTGCCCAAGTGCAATACTTTACATTTCTCCCTGTTAAAGTTCATCTTGTTTGTTTTGGCCCAGTTCTCTAATCTGTCAAGGTCGTTTTGAAGTGTGATCCTGTCCTCTGGGGTGTTAGCCACCCCTCCCAGTTTGGTGTCATCTGCAAATTTGATCAGGATGCCCTCCAAGTCATCGATAAAGATGTTGCATAAGACCGGGCCCAAGACAGAACCCTGTGGCACCCCACTAGTCACTCTTCTCCAGGATGAAGAGGAACCATTGATGAGTACCCTATGGGTTCGGTCAGTCAACCAGTTACAAATCCACTGAGTGGTAGCATAGTCAAGACCGCATTTTATCAGCTTCTTTACAAGAATATCATGGGGCACCTTGTCAAATGCCTTGCTGAAATCAAGGTAGGCTACATCCACTGTGTTCCCTTCATCTACCAGGCTTGTAATTCTGTCAAAAAACGAGATCAGGTTAATCTGACATGACTTATTTTTCAGAAATCCATGCTGACTATTGGTGATCACAGCATTCCTTTCTAGGTGCTCACAGACTGTTTGCTTAATGATCTGCTCCAGAATCTTCCCTGGTATTGATGTCAGACTGACTGAGCGATAATTATTTGGGTCCTCTCTTTTCCCCTTTTTGAAAATAGGGACAACATTTGCCCTCCTCCAATCTGTCGGGACTTCGCCTGTTCTCCAGGAATTCTCAAAGATGACTGCCAGTGGTTCTGAGATCACCTCTGCCAGTTCTTTTAATACTCTTGGATGCAGTTCATCTGGCCCTAGAGACTTGAATACATCTAAACTAGTCAAGTATTCTTGTACTATCTCCTTAGTTATTCTGGGCTGTGTTTCCTCTGCTGAATCATTTGCTCCAAATTCTTCAGGTCGGGCATTGTTTTCTTTATCGGAGAAGACTGAGGCAAAGAAAGCATTGAGGAGTTCAGCCCTTTCTGTGTCCCCTGTTTGCATTTCACCATCTTCTCCTCTGAGTGACCCCACTGTTTCTTTGTTCTTCCTTTTGCTACGAACATACCCATAAGAGCCTTTTTTGTTGCTTTTAACCTCTCTAGCAAGCCTGAGTTCATTCTGTGCTTTAGCTTTTCTGACTTTGGGTCTACACGTGCTGGCTATTTGTTTGAATTCCTCTTTGGTGGTTTCCCCCCTTTTCCATTTTTTGTACACATCCTTTTTTAATCTTAACTCAGTTAAAGTTCTTTAGATAGCCACCCTGGCTTCTTTAGGCACCTTCCATGTTTCCGTCTCATTGGTATTGCCTGACGTTGTGTTTTTACTATCTCCCTCTTAACAAACTCCCAGCCATCATGAACTCCCTTTCCTTTTAGTATTACTGTCCATGGGATCTCACCCAGCACTTCCCTAAGTTTTATGAAGTCGGCTTTCTTAAAGTCAAGAAATTGAGTCCTAGTATGCTTGGCTGCTCCTTTCCGCTGTATAGTAAACTTCAGAAGAGCATGATCACTCGCGCCTAATGATCCTTCCACTTCTACCCCACTAACCAGGTCATCAACATTGGTTAGGACCAGATCTAAAATGGCTGTTCCTCTTGTTGCTTCTCCCATTTTCTGGACAATGAAGTTGTCTGCAAGGCCAGTGAGGAATCTGTTTGACCTTATGCTCTTGGCTGAGTTTGACATCCAACAAATATCCGGGTAATTGAAGTCCCCCATTACTACTATCTCCCTTCCTTTTGCATTCTTGGCCATCTGTTCCAGGAAGGCATCATCTATGTCCTCAGTTTGGCTTGGGGATCTATAGTAAACTCCCACAATGAGGTCTCTGTTATTCTTCTCTCCCTTAATTTTGACCCAAATGCTCTCACTTTGGCTTTGTTCTTCTTCAGTACAGTATAAGATGAAGGGTTATTTATTTAGTCTTTTGCTTTCAATTACATTTTCCAGTCAGCAGGCAGCCAGGACCAGATGAGGCATGATTGTAACTCTGTACAAACTGAGCAGGGTTTGATAACGAAGAGTTCTTGTGACTAGATGGGGAAAATAAAATGTCCATTTCCAGAACATGTTCCTCCCAACAGTAAACATTACTAGCTCAGAGCGAACAGGCAACCTAGTTCTGAAGCTAAAGTCTATAAAGTAAGCACCCCCACTCCCCTTTCTGAAACTCTGTGGTTATGGTTGTTCAGACAGTTGCCATGGTTTCAGGGGTGCCAACTTGAATAAAATATTGGTAAGCTCTGCCTCACATAATTGATCACAAGATGCGGTGCATGCACACCATTTGAATGATAATGCCCATCAACTCTGGGCCCCCCCAGCTCTGATATGTTCTCATGAGAAATCATGGAGCCATCCAAGTCCCCATGAGATCTCCCAGCACCACCCCTGGCAGAGAGCTCAAAAGTTCTTTTTGTGCCAGAAAAACCTTGCATACATTTAATTTGCTCAATTTCAACTGGCCAGACTTGGACCACACAAGCTTGAAACCACACAAATTAAAAATGTGTAAGATGCAATCATACTGTAGTGCTATGTAGACATAGAGAAACAAACCTAACTTTTAAAAAAGTACTACCTGTGCTCCCCTTTGTCTACCAGAAGACCCATAATCCAGGATGCTAAAGGGAGAACAAATAATCCTTCAAAAGTTGTTTATATACTATTCATTCATTAATTCTCTGCCCTTCAGGTGTGTGTGTGTGTGGGGGGGGACCGGGACCAAGTCTCTGAAGCAGCTTTCATCACTCCGTAGCAAGCTACCGTAGTCCCTGCCCCTCAGGTTTACAATCTAAAAGACACAACACAAAAGGAAAAGGGGTTGGACTAGAGATGGAAAAAAAGGCAAACTCAGACACCAGTTCTCAGGTACAATCTGTGCTATTTTTCTAGAAAAAGCAGAACTCATCATGAATGCCTCCCTTATTCTTTTGGAATGGTAATGGTGCCCACCTGAGAGGTGCCAGAACTAAGTTTCAGTGAGTTCTGGCTGGGGAACAAAAAGCTCTGGATATAATATTTTTTAAAGTGCTCTTCCTGACAGGGAGGCACAAAGCAAGCTCTCTGCAGTTGTTCCTTCTCTGCCCAGTGGAAAGAGACCCAAGAGGCTCTTCAGTGAGTGCTGCCCTTCCAGCCTGCAGTCCCAGGAGAACAGTGCTTTCCTTTTCCACCCACCTAAATTGTTACGATTGGGAGGCAAAGCTCACCAACATTCAGTTAAAACCCAGAAAGAACACAGCAGACATAGCCAGCAATCATGTTTGGAGAGTCAGCTTTTATGTCTTACCAGAAGGAGATGCAATGGCACAGTACAATTCCACACAAGGTTGCTCAGATCCAAATCACACTAATCTCAATGGGTTTTTCTTACCTGGGGGCAAGTGTGTTTAGGCCTATAGTTTAACTAACTACTGCTGAAAATCAGCCCCATTAACTACGAACCCCTAAATTTGGGATCCACTCCAAACCTGTACCAAAGTTTAGCAAGTTTTTTGCAGCAAAAACCTTGCGTCTTGTAGCACCCTACAAACTGAGCAATTGATACATCAAACATGGGGTTCACACTTAACTACAAACCCCAAAATTTGGGCACCAGGAATTATGTTTTAAGTGACCACTGCACCTTATTGGCTTTGCCTGGTACATTTTTATGAAATGAATGGAACAAAAATTCCCACTTATTTAAAAGGTGCATGTTTCTAGATCAGTGTTTCCCAACCACTGTTCCGCGGCACACTAGTGTGCCGCGAGATGTTGCCTGGTGTGCCGCGGGAAAAATTAAAAAATTCGAAAGATTTTTTTTTAAAGTCAAATTTTCGATTGGGGCGCCGTCACTAGATGACCCCTGGGGTTCCCTCCCTCCCTCCCGCTCTGCGCCTCCCTCCTCCTCCTCCTCCTCCTCCGGGGAGGCCCTTCCTGGCTCTCGGCCAAGGCTTGGCGGCTGCCACTCACTCACTCGCTCGCCCACCCGTCCCTCCATCCCTGCACCCGGCCTCTCCCCCTCCGTCCCCGGCGCAGGGGCTGCTGGGATCCGTAGTCCCCTCACCTTTGGGCTCCGCGCCCGCGCGGGGTGCGCAAACTACGTTTCCCAGCGTGGCCTGGCGGGCAGGGCGTTTTGTTTGAAGCACTCTTCTCCCGGCCATGGAATGAGCGCGGCGGCCGGGCGGGCAGGGGCTCTTCCGCGCAGACCCCGCGCAGCCTGCCTGCGCCCCCGCGGAGATCGGGCAGCAGGATGGAGCCCGGGGATCCCCGCGGAGGCGGAGCGGCGGAGGCAGAGGCTGCCCCCCAGGTAGGGCTGCGTCGGGGGGGGGTTATTTTTGCAATGCTGCATCCGCGCCGGAGGGGACGCATCGGACCGCGGGGAGACCCCTTGGCGGGCGTGCAAGGCAATGCATGCGTGCAGGCGTTGCATGGAGTGCAGTGCAATGCAATGGCAACACGGCGCCCTGCATGCATGCATGCAACTTCCACCGGCGCTCCGGACTTGGCAGGTGAGGGGGGTCCCCAGTGGGCGGCAGAGAGAGCCGGGGGGGCGAAGGGGAGCCGGGGGGGAGCAGCGCTGCTCCCCGAGCCGAGCCCGGGGGGAAACTTCGGCGTCGTTGCGCCGGGTGTTGGAAGCGGAGGCTGGCGGGGGCCCCTCACCTGCAAAACCTGGTCGCCTCTCATATATTTCGTGCATTGCATTCATCGCCCGCTTTCTCCTCCAAGGAGCTCCCGGGGGCGCGCGTGGTTCTCCCCGTGTTATCCTCGCAACAATAGCCCTGCGAGGTGGGTCAGGCGAGTGGCCCAAGGGAGCACCCAGGGATTGTCCTGGCCAGGTGGGGTGATTTGAACCCTGCTCTTTGCCCGGTCTTCGTCCTCATTTAGCCCCCACATGTGCATGACTGTGCATGACTGAGGTTTTCCCCCCTCGTCTTGGCTATGGTGTGAGTCTGTGCTGTTAATTAATGGGGTTCTGCCTTCGGAGAAGATGAGCCAGCCCTCAAGGAGGTGATTATGTAATTTGCTAGCAATTCATGTCCCTCCCGGCATGATGCTGCGCGCTGACGTCACGGGGCTGTAATGGTGGTGTGCCTCGAGATTTTTTTCATGAAACAAGTGTGCCTTTGCCCAAAAAAGGTTGGGAAACACTGATCTACTTGAATCAGTACAGCAAAATACTGACAGCTCAGACATTAAATTGGTTCAGCAAATCATTCCTTTGTCTGTTGAAGTGCATTTCTGCTGTGAATTTTCCCAGTTATATTTTTTAAAATACTCACGTAATCTGTTTTAAATTGTGTTATAAAATTAATAACCGCATACCTACAGGTAACATTTTTTTACCAGTCATGAATCACCAGTAAGAGTAAGATTCTATGCAACAAACAAGAAGCAATTGTGTGTACAACCTTATACATAGAATAGAATCGTAGAATTGTAGAGTTGGAAGTGACCCCAAGGGTCATCTAGTCCAACCCCCTTTAATACAGGAATCTTGCCCATAGCTGTTCCTGGGTACCTGGAAATCTATTTTGTAATGCAATACAGTGAAACATGGGTACATTATGGTGCACAAGTGAGTGGTTTTCTTACATAGGAATGATATTCATGCAGGAAATTGTCTTGGATGAAGCTATCCTAAGGCAGCAATCCTATATAGCATTACCTGATAACAAGCCCCATTGATGATAGCAGAAGTTACTTCAAAGTAGGCAGGTATATGATTGCACAGTACATAATACTTCCGGCCATTGTTTGTCAGCTGAAGGCAAT